>NW_027526361.1:203487101-203728107 GCF_048455015.1 Haemaphysalis longicornis | reverse complement strand
GCAGGAACTCTGTAAAGCAAAACCGCCAACAAATAAGTAAATCTATGAAACTTTCAAACGATCGTTCGTCAATTGTTCCGGTTGGCATCCTTGCCTCGCTTTTTCGCGTTCGGGGGGAGTATTCGCCAATAAAGTGTATGGGAGTGCCGCTTACGTCCAACACGTTGTACGTAAGTAGACAGCACCAGCAATCTCCGAATGGCGCCGATGCCCCCTCTGTGGTCATGATGATATATACCAAACCTGTTCCACTTAATATGGCTTTGCCCTGTATGCGTCCGTACCACACGCAAGCTTTTAAGTATAGGTCTTAAACTCGATACTGAACTAAAGCATATTAATTGTGTCCCTGACGATCCCGCTTCACTAGAAGTAATCACCCAGTACCCCCTTGAAACTATCTTTACAAAATGGGGTAGCCTTCTGGCCAACTTTCCCGGAGTGACTTACTGCCTCGGACTACCCACTCTTAACATCTACACTATGAACAGTGCATGTTTGGAGCCACTGACTGCCTAAAATGCGGGCCTTGTCTGAATAGGACCAAAATTGGAGCTGTGTCTAATTTGTGGATTCTCACCTTCCCCTCTTCCCGATCCTTCCTTCTCCCCTGGGCCTCATGTCATCTTGTTTTCAGGAAGTGTTTTATTCACTCATTCTGAACGCTACTTAAGCGTTGAAAACTCGATAGCTTTCCCACAGGGATAAGTTTTTTCTGTAGGTAAAAACCGTTCCCATCATGTTTTATTCTTGTCGGCCTCATGTCAGCCCTGTGTACAAAAGTACAATTATAAAGTGCTGCCAACATACCGTAAACACAATGGGGTTCGGCCAAGGACACAATGCAGGGATGAACTACGGAAATTCGGGGGCAACGGTAGAAGCAGCTAGCACTAGATAGACGTGGCTCTCTCTAAGGAGGCATCTGTCACGCAGTTGACACCACAAGGCTGATGATAATAATTCTGATGATGATGACGAAAAATATAAAATAAAATTGCTGTATTCTATGTTGGGTATTGTTGCCTCAAACTCAGAAAATACAAATACAAAATAAAGGAGCTTTACTTGATCATAATACAATAAAAAATGGCGGTTGTCTTTTACTTTTGTACCGAAGCAGTTATTTTCAGCTCAACACGAAATTTATTGCGTCAACGATAGCATAACCGGTATCGATGTAGATAAAACGAAACCAGATTTTCATACTGCAACGCGCTGCAAAGCTTTCCTAATATAACTTTTACCCATATCGCCTTCGATGGTAGATTGCGGCTCCGCTCATGAATCGTTTGAGTTGGCATAATTTTTTGTTGTTAGGTTTTGCTCTCACTCACTCACTCACTCACCCACTCACTCACTCACTCACTCACTCACTCGCTCACTCGCTCACTCACTCACTCACTCACTCACTCACTCACTCACTCACTCACTCACTCACTCACTCACTCACTCACTCACTCACTCACTCACTCACTCACTCACTCACTCACTCACTCACTCACTCAATCACTCACTCACTCAGGCATGTAGCCTGCGTTCGCTATTGATATTTGTGCCAGAACATACCTAAAATCATTCCCTCTCAACTCTGCTTTGTGTGGCTTCACAGTCATTCCTAACACATTAGGAAACTGCGCGCGGCATTCATTTTAAAGAAGCAAGCCCTAGTTCCGCCAGGGTAATTAACCCCTCAGACTGCATACATCTCGAACCCACCCACGCATGCCAAGCAAAGCGCCAGGGAAAAACAACCAGGAAAGGAAAGCGAGTGGTGTCAAACTCTCAACTAGAGACTCCAGCTCCGGAATTGTAAGCCCGTCGACTTTTTTGACGGCCTCGGCGACGGGAAACTTTCGCGGAGTGATATGCTTCTCTTAGCGCGCAGCTGTCGCATTAAGATGAATTCCTCCACGCGAACTCTGTCAAAACTCGCGACAACGTGACTTTCTTTCGCTTTCCTTGGGTTTCAAGTTGGAAAGTTGAAGAGCGGTGGGGGAAGGGAACGCTAAAAGCGCCAGACACCACTGAAGCAGAAACCTCGTTCTCGCGGGCATATGCCTGTACTTGGGAATGCACGAACTCGGTTGGTTGTCGTGCAGTGGGGGGTAAATGGGTTCGGAATCTGCAGCTTGACAGCGAACGTGCTGCAAATGATTAACCGAAGAGAACTGCGATTTAAATGGCGCAAATAGCCTAGTGGTAAAAACAGAACATCTACGTTTGGTCGTCTTCGCGTGGAATTGCACGCGGTGGGACCAAATTAGAAAAGTCTCCACGTATAACTAAACAATAGATTTATTCGAACTCTTCTAGCTAGTAGCAATTTATTTATGGATTTCTTGAGGTATCTCAGAAAGACGTGGCATTTAGGGTGCGACTTAGAGGGCAATAAACTTTCCGTTAATCTGCTTGGTTTTATTTCCTGCAACGCAGTCATTATGCTTTCGATAGAGTTCTCTATATGGGTTTCTGTGTTCGCTTAAAATGGGCTTCATTTACGATGTTTTGACACTGTACCTTGTGATAGTGACGGTGGACTAACATCAAGCAACAAAGGCTAGCAACAGCCAGTCTTCAAGCAACTGGGTCACCAGCAAGGCACTGCAAAAATCAGGTGCTAGATTTGCGTCGCGTAGCCCGCATGTGCGCGTACAAGGGACCCAACTGTGTACTTGAATCCTGCAAGGGACGTATAGCCTATAGAGTAGGGGTAAATTGTTTTTTTTTTTTTTGTTGAAGAGCATTCGGCAGATTACAGGCTCCTATTCTGTTTTGGTTGCGAAATGCTCTTGTGTTTTTGTGAGTGACATTGCGACGTATAAACTTTGTAATTTCTATGTTATAAACAGTAAAGTATTCGACAACTTATACAGGACATACCTTCCGAAACCTATTTCCCAGAGTATAATTTCGTGTTAGAGTGAACGTCCTGATGGGCGCACATGTGGCCAATTGTTTCAGTAACTGCATTTGGGTAAGCTTTAGACGGCCGGAGAGGAGCATCAGCGAAGGCAACGTATTTGTGTGACAGACGAAATATAAATCGCTCAGCTAGGCCACGTGGACAAGCACCGGTGTCGGATTCGGTGGTGATAAATGGGAGTTAGGAAAGCGCCTGCAATTGTTGCCGGAAAGCACAATTACCCGTGTTGGCTGGCCTTGTTGCGTGAGCCACCCATTACGACAAGTTAGCTGCTGGGATGGTAATACATTTCATTTCTCCTCGATGCTTTCGGTCTGGTGCGACAAAGTTAGACATAGCAGTGCAGGCTTTCTTCTTTTGCACTGCGGATTTAGTGACAATGAGCCAGTTAAAACGTGCGTTGGAACCATGACTTGATAAATGCGCTCGCTTTCTTTTACACATCAAGAACCCGAACAGTAATGAAAGGCATCGGAAGCTGAAAAGTGTACTACTTTCGCTACATAAAGGTGGGTCACCGTCAGGAATAAAATATTTGATCAAATTATTATACATGATCACAATCAATTGTTATTTATTCCCTGCTTCGGCGAATCGCAAAATTATTTCTGTCTCCTTTTGTTTGCGATAAAAAATGAGCGATATTCCGTTCCAAGATAATATCTGCCACGCACCTAGGGCGCGATTCAGAACATTAATTACAGCGTGTTGAATTGCTTCGACCCAACTCTAATCTGCACAGATAGGCACTCTCATTTAGAAAAAAAGGCGACGAATTGAGGTGAACATTTTACCGAAAATAGAAATCACGGCCTTTTGGAAAAAATCTGTAGATATTCAAAGATTGGTCTACAAATGCCTACCATTCTTAGGCCGTTTTCTTCATTGCCTGTATTGGCAGCCAGGTTTGACTCTGACTAGAAAAAGGTGTGGGGATATTTCAGTGTTTTTAGGTTTTCTTTTATCGTTCTCGCCGATGATGTAACTTAACATCATTATAGCGATTCAGTGCCTTCATTTCGCCACTTATGCATTTTTCCGCAGATACAAGGTGTCATGGAGGGTTCGTAAGTTTCACTATATTTCATTCGTGTATCTGCCTTCTTTGTCGTCTTTCTAGCGAATTGTTTATTTTTAAAGGAGATCTATAAAATGCCCAATTTTTTGTAATTTTGACATGTAATATTGTAGTATTATTATTATTTTATTTTTATTTTTCGATATTTTGTTCTACCAATTATCTGCATTCGCGGTATTAAGATCTCTAAATATATTACTTCCGCCAGGTGTGCACTTCCGTTTAAATGCAGAGCGTCACTTGGTTTGCCCCTTTTCGCTGGTTTTCATTCGTATGTCGAACGTTCTTTCCCGGCCCTTTTTATGGAGGCTTTGTTTTCCGGAAGAGATGTACAAGATGCATATTTTGATGTCCTCAGTGTGTTTTTGTAAATTGCCGTTTTGCATTTTTCTCTATTTTTGGTTGTCCAGACTTTTTGCTTAAACAATTATCCACGTTTACTCTTTTTAACAAATTACTGGGCATATTCAACCAATTCGCAATTTTTGTGGAAATGCAGAGCCTTACACGGTTTGCCCACTTTCGCTCTTTTTAATCCTCTCTCCGACAATGCTTTTTGTTTCTGGAAGTTTTAGTTTAGTCTTTGTTTTTGAGGAGATGTCCCAGCTGCATTGTTTTTGCCCTGTTAGTTCATTTTACTAATTTCTTTATTGTTTTTTTGTTGTTTTCCGTAATTCTGTCCTACCAACTATCTCCCTGTACGTTCCTGCCTGCACCACTGCCTGCACCACCAACTAAGTGGGTCACTTCCGCCAATTATCCATTTTTGTGCAAATACAGGGCTTTAAACCGTTTTCCAATTCCCGCAATATTTTATTCGTATTTACAACGTTGTTTTCCATAAATGTTTAATTTAGTCTTCGTTTTTTGGACGAAATGTCTAAGATACGGATTTTGAGATTTCGTCCATTCATTTTTGTAATTTTGTATTTTCTTATTTGTTGCCTTTTTCTCAAAATTATCTTCGACACTAATCTCCACTTACGCTACTATAACGATTAAATGTGTTACTTTCTCCAGTTATTCGTTTTTTTGGAAGTGCAGGGCGTTAGATGACTTGTCCATTTTTGCTACTTCGTATTCATATTCCCGTTCCATTCCAGCTTTAAATTTGGTCTTCTTTTGAAGCACATGAGTGAGATGCATATATTTCTATTTTGTCAGTAAATTTTGGTGAAATTTTCATGTTTGCTTTTTGCATATTTCTTAATTTTTCAAAATTATATTCGACCAGTGATCTCGAATTACGCTATTATAACAATTTATGTGTTTCTTTTGCCCGCTTTGCATGTTTTAGAAATCTAGGGCGTTACACGGTCGTGTATTTAGGAAAAAAATCCTTCGCTCAAAAAAAAGCTCTCCTGGGTCTCGGGGGCAGGGCGTTCGTACCAGTAGCCGCGATTCCGCCTGTAGGCTACCCATACCGAACAGTTGTGCTGCTTAAGCAGTTGCATAAAAATTACGAGTGTTCGAATCAAACCAGTAGGCGGCGCTGGTTGCGTGTGCCGGGAAATTCCGGGCTTGTACCCACAGTGGAACCTAACTTCACAAAAAATGAACATGTATAGCATCCACAGGGCAGAGCTCGGTTTCTGCGTCGACAACCCTGCTTCTTCAAACAGGCCTTTCGGGCCACACTCCTAAGGCAGCTGAGAGATCACGAAATTCGACTAGCACACGCCTGACAAAGACACCCTGATGCGGGAAACCTCTGGGGGTACCCAGCGGCTTCGTTGCGGACATGACAACTACAGATCGGTACTTGAGGCAAAATGACTATTTTTTTTTCTTAAGTACCATAAATAGCCTACTTAATATATAAGCGCGAACAAAGGGAATGGAAACACTCTAAGCGATAAATTCTTGTGCCTGTAAGTGTCTGTTTTTAGGTTCGTGCCTATATGGGTTTACTACCGCCTAAAATACATTTTGTGTTTTAGATGTGCCTTCATGACGTTTTTTTTAATTCATTGAGGATGGAAGGTTGGGCTAGTTGGTTGAAGGATGCTGGGACTAGCGCTAAGGACGGAACACAGAAGTAAGAAAAACATAGCGGTATTCATGTTCGGCTGGGACTTTTCTCAATTCATAATCCCGTAACTCGGTGTTCGTGACTCGCTGCTTGCGAGGATAATCCGCGCGCCATGCCAAGCACAACGACGCGAGACAACCGCTCTCGAGCTGTGACTTAGCGTTGCGTTAGCGCGAGGAACAGGGCCGCCAGATGGCAGTACGGAGCGACAGCGCAAGAAACCTGGATACCCCATGGGCTTGACGTCGTTCCGACGAGCTCTTTTGCTGGATGCTCTTCTTCACGGCGAAAACGTTTACCTAGGAATAGCTAACGCAGTAAACGAAAAAAAAAAACGCGAACACGAATGCAGCACAGCAGTGCACGTGCCGCTAAATGTCATAGACGCCCTGCGGGATAAAAATACGGGAAAATCGGCCAGAAAAATGTTTCAAGAAAACGCCACGAACACGTGCCCCGCCAGCCGCCGAGCACGGCTGCCTGCACCACTGACCGGCGAAATGCGGCACGGGAAAAATGAAGGAGGAAGATACGAAGGTTACATAAGGAGCATCTTAACACTTCTCACGCAGCAGTTTCGCGAAAACCCTGATCTTCACTTCCGGGTAACCTTCAAAGGTGTTGCAACCTACCTAGAAGAAATATATCTGAAGAATATTGCGTGCGTTAATATTGCAATCGGATACACCGCATAGTTACTTAATTGTATTATTACCAGAAGCTTGGTGGGTCATCCACTTCGGTAGTCCAAGATGACTCAGATTGTTTATCCAGAATTATAGCACTTGACATATTATTCATGGCATTCATGGGTGGTATGAAGAGCTGAGGAGGACGTTCTGTTACGGCAACGAAAAAATGTCGGCAGGGAAGGAAGTGTTTTTCGAGGCGCGTTCGTGCCTTCAAGAAGCAGATACCGATTGTGCCTATTCCACCATTCCACCACAGCCCGTTGTTACCCCTTGGGAAACTCGGCTACGGGGGGAAAGCTGCTACAGTAAACACACTAGTGGTATTACCAGGTTTGCAGTAGAGAAATATGTCCCCGCATAAACTATTCTACACAACGCTACAATTAAACCTCATTTGCCACGCCCGTGTGCTTATTGCAGTTTACTATAATTCAGCTGCTGGAAACTTGGGCACCACTCTGACTCAAAATGCTGAGTCCGTTTCGAATGTTCCGGAGAGGTACGCCGCCACTCCCGGGGGCCTGGTTGCTGACCAAGCCATTTCCAAACTTGAATCCGTCTTGGACATAAGAATTCTATATTCACTGCAGCCGAAGAAATGCCAAATGTTCCAAGCGGCGAACATTTTGTGATTCCAGATGGGATTAGACCACTGAGCATTCATTCTTAAGTACCAGCACACTCCGTTGTCTTCAGAGGATACTGAGCTTGCCTTTTTTGCCCGCAAATGTCGACCTAAAGAAGGGACAACTTGAAGCAGTAAAGCATTGAGATGGAGGTGGATTGTCACTGCTTTTAATTCTTTCTTTTAATGCCGACTCATGCCTATTTTAACGTACATTTGTTGAATGGTGACACTGGTGTAACCTATTTTCACGAAGAGCTTGCTTTTATACAACAGCAGTCTGTCTGCTGTTTTTGTTGCAAGCCCGAAATTTGTTCTAAAATACGCTGCTTGAGGAAATATCAAGTGAGCCCATCTCTGCCTAAACGAAGTTATTTGAGCTCTGTATATGCCTAATGACATTTTAAACGCTGATTATAGGCGCGTAAAATATGGATAATTCGGGACTGTAGTTCCGGTGTGTAATGATAACTGTTTGCCTTTTCTTCCTGGTGAATATTGGTTAAGGGACCCTGCAACACTTTCGACAAGCGCTTTCACTCTTTCCTTCGGATCTGGAACCACTGCGAAAGCTATAGTTATCGCTATCACGGAGCGTCACTGCGTGATTTGCACGTCGCGCCAGATTCGCCTTGCATTTCTGCTTTTTTGTGGCTTTTTTTAAGTTCCTATCGAGAAGCGTTCATTGCTGCAACTGAAGGGAAACCGGCCAACATCTGCTACATGTCCCTAGTGACGCAATTCGAGCCGTCGAAAGCGTCAATACTGGGAAAGACAGAAAAATCTTTCAAGAGAGTTTACAAGTTATCTGATGTGCATAGAGCAGTAACTTTTTGCTAAGGTACTTTGCGTCTTCCTAATCCAAGCACTGAGTGTGTTTGCTGACTACGTTCGGCAATAAGTTAAAGTTTCAAGAAAAGTTGAAAAAAGTGTTGTAGGGTGCTTTAAAGGCATTGAAAAACGCTAGGCGCTACGTTACCTTTCACTGCTCGTATCCCGTTTTCTTATCAATAAGGGCCATTTCTATCAGACGGAGCGTTACGTCTCAGTCAAACGAAATGCTAATAGCACTAAAATCAGCTGAAAAGCATATAACATACCTACTTGTAATGAAGTAGAAATGCCAATGGTGAAGAAACTGGGTGTGACAGGCGTTGAAAAACTGCACAGCCGCTAACAATGACAAGTAAACGGTGCTTTGCATGACATGACAAAGAATAGCTCGTTTTATTGCTTCAGCTTTCCTAAAAAGTTTAGGGGCGAAGCTCCTCTTGCTCGGGCCCTGTCCCGTCCCTCGTTGCTGCTGTACTCGGCACCACGATGATGATTGTGGCAGGATCCCCCTAGGGATTGGCCAACCAAGATTCGCCGAAGAGGTAAAAACGTTCAACGCGTTCGTTTCTACCCAACAAAGAGGAGAGGAAGAAGAGGTTGTCGTTCGTCGCCTGCTAGCTCAAGACACGTACCGGGGGTACGCGACACAAGACGCTCTGCAGAAGGCGACGGCCAAGGTGGCTAAAATGTCACACACCGAATTAGCCAACTTACCCATGGAGATTCTCATCCTCCGAAACAAGCCGTAACTAATACCCACAAACATCGACGTAGTCGACGGGCTTGTCAACGGAGCGGTGCGAAGTGTGAAGCTTTGCGAGCGAAGAGTGGTGTTCTTGATGCGGCGGCGCCCGGTTCCAATCCCACGACTCTGTGGTCGCGACGGGAGGTATGTGGCGCAATTCCCAGTGCGCTACAAACCGAGACGCAATTATGGCTAAAAACGCGCCTTATGTCCTTCACTCATTCACACTGTGCGCGACGTCAAGAAGACCTATAACAATGTTTCACGGTTTCACCGATAAGAATTTTAGCTTTGCCCCTCTCACCATCATTCACTTCGTGGAGGTGGCGGGATTTTTCTTGTCGCATTTAGAGTCTGTTAGTGCGATACGGCAACTTCAAAAGAGAAGTACACGCTTACTTACAAATACTTCACGTGGAAAGCTCTAGTGGGCAGTGGAATAACGTAGGGTACCAGTAGAAGTGACTAACCGGCGGTCCTTGCAGTGGTGCAGACCCCCCTGTCAGCAGTGGCGGCGAATGGACCAAACAGGCTTGGCTCCCATTTTTCACGTGTTCAAAACATAGGCAGCGGGAAGGTGGACGAGTGGTGCCACTACTCGGCGCTCCCATCGTTAGTGGAATGAGCCGGTGAATTGGAATACGCAGCCTACGTTGTTATTGTCGCGTGTGCTTGGGTGCATTGAATGTTTTAGTGTGGTTGTGTGGGGATATGTGCGGTGAAAGGAAGTCTAGGCAGATGTGTTGGGCTCTTAGATGCAATAAGGGCTACGTAAATTTGTCGGACGCTTCTAAACTTGGGTATGGGCCACAACGACTTGAGCGCTTTTTACAGCGATCTACGCTTGGCACTACTTGATTTGAGTAAGAATAAAACTACCATTATTAGTATTCACTTCTTAAATGCAATAACGGCTACGTAAACTTTTTGGACGCTTCTAAAGTTGGGAATGGGCTAAAATGACATAACCGCTTTTTGCAGCACTCGGCGCCTGGCTCCGCGCGATCTGAGTAGGAATAAAACTACTAATATAAGTATCAATTTCTACTACTCTAAATTATCTTCACTGGTTTGAGTGACTACGGTTCCCACACCAGTCTTAATGGTGGGATACCTCAATACGAGTGGTGTGAAGAGAGATCACTTACCTACAAGATCGATTACCATGTGACTGTGGAAAGGTGGCGGCAGTTTACTCTTTCTTTCTGTAAACATGAACGTTGTGCCTTTGGTTTTCGTGAGTGACAGCAGGGACGTAGCCAGAAGGGGGTTTGGGGGTTCAAACCCCCTACAAAATGTTTTCTAGGCAACGCGTACGCAAGACCTATTGTTCCTTTCGGAAAACTCAGCCCTTCCCATAACTGAAAACCCCATCCGAAAAAAAATGCCGGCTACGGCCCTCAGTGACAGCATGGGAGCCTGAGAGCCGAAGCGGAACTCCCACGTTTGTAGTGGTAATTTAGCAAGAGCCAAAGTTATTCAACCGCCCAAACAGCCCAAGCTTAAAAACAACCCCCTCCTCCTACAATTTTACCCCTGCGTGCAAAAAAGACTGGCACCGATAGTTTAAAATGTGTCAGTGTTAACATCAGTCTCTGTTTTTTAATGCTTAATTATCTTTGCCAAGTACCTGAAAAAATCCTGTGATGCCTCATGAAGAAAGCAAAAACGCACGACTAGTTGCCTCAAACAGAGGTGCAGAAGACCGAGACCTCCAGCACAGACACGCTGGAAGTAGTTAGGATTTGCAGAAGAGTGCATGGAAGCGCACAATTAAACAGCAATAGCATCCAGCGCTGCCCCTAACTTCTACGATGGTTGAACGCGAAGCTTTCTGCCTTACGAAGATGAATAGGAAAAGATAAATGTCAGACCCTGCGATCAAAAGAGCAAACTGCGTGCTGGTCAATGTAAAAGCTCAAATAGGCAAAGTTGAAATGCACAAGCCAACCAAAAAACCCACACGAGAAAGCTTTGCGAAAAACCATCGTCGTTAAAAAGAGGAGTGCATGATTTTTCAAGTGTATGCGGCAGCTTGTAAAACTCGACCTCAGCAATCACTTGTGAAATTGAGTGCAGGTTTTTGGCACCCTCCTGTCTCTGGTCCTACACCCATGCAGGAATCGTTTTTTTTTTAAAACCATTACCAACTAGCCTGCAACCATAGCAAGTCTTGAATAGCAATGCTTTTCCACGACAATTAATGACGTTTACTATCATGCGATGATTCCCGCTTACTGTAGTAAACGTAGTTCTGTGAAATTAAACACGTCTTTGCCGTAGTTACGGAACGTCGTACATCAGAATTTCTGTTTTTGGTGTAAATGTTACAAGGCACCCCCCAATTTTGTCTTTCGTTTGTGCGTAACGCAGGTTCATCAACTGCCAAAGGCCAGCCGCGCAGCATTCCTCGATCGGCTCCACAGCGGCTTTGTAGGAGCACTTAGCTGCAATTTATTCCTAAAGGCAAAACTGCATGCAAGCATGAAAAACTTTTACTAAGTAGCGCACCTACACTTCCAGCTTGACTTCGTGCATCGCTCATTGATCGTCGTCTGCTATTTGTAATTACTGAGTATAGGCGTAAATCACACTCAGGGCATGCCTCGTAAAGGTCGCCTCTACTCTCAAGATTTACTGATCTGAAAAAAGTCCTTGTGATTATCTACGCTTTTCAAGCTGCACCACAGCAAAACAACAGAAAGCCATCCACAACTACGCTGCGCTGATCGCCACCGGCATTCAACTGACGAGCCGTTCGCCACTGGCGGCGCTGTTCACCGAAGCGACGGTGCGGCCATGCAGCGGCCGCCCGGTCCCTATAACAGTCTATTTCCTTAATGTTAAGCTAAACAAGCAGTTATTTCTTTTTTTTAGGTAAAATGACAAGGCCAATTGTTCAAGACTAAATCCGTCGTAGTCTTGTAAGTAAAAAATTGTGCCTGAAGCAGATATAGTGAAAAGGAAATGCGTGCTGAAGCGTTAGGTCGATGAACTACCTAGTTATTCCAGTGTACTTCCTTTTGCCTTCTGTTCCTTAGTGATTATTAGTTCTTTAACTCTCCCGATTAACACAACTTCTATATACACATTTTCTCTGGGCACATCATTTGATCCGTATTTGAGAATCAGTAACAAGTCTTCCTTCATTCCTTTTACAATACATTTTCTAGCCGCATTTGATTCCCCATTAGCCGCATTGGGCTTCGATAGAGGAACGAATAATTTCACTTGAAGAAGCCACTTTTACAATAGCCGAAAAATACTTCGGTAACCGAGTATTCGTATAGTGCTAAGACTGTGTAGAAAAAATATAGAAATTCAAAACTCCGTGGAGTCAACAATGTGTATTGAAATAAATAAAAATTCGAAACTAGGTTAGACTAGCTTAGAATACCAGGGCAACATCTTGGGTGCAAGAAAATTGACTCTTTGCAAAGCTTTTTAAAAGTAATAAACAGCCGTGTATACAAAGCATAGTTGGAGAGAATCTTTTGATGACGGACATACTTCCACGCGATGTGCCACTGGAAAGTCAGACGGATTTGGCCGAATTAGTGCCCCTGAACGGCACTCTCCGACCGTCTTCTGGAGATCGCGTCCAAACAACTACGCGTTCTTTCCCTTCCTTCACGCGACGCAGAAAAGAGGAACGAGAGGAAAAGCAAGATTGATGTTCATTAGAAGCTCCGTTCGGCGCGGGCAGGCACCACGCCATACAAGGCACTTTGCAAGCCGGGCTTCTTGCAGCACATCAGAGCGCACACAACAAACGAGAAAGTACTCTTTCACTACTGTCTTTGTGCACAGAATCCATAGGCATGAATTTCTAATCTTGGTTGTTGAGCAAATGTGTATGTTGTTAGGAGTTAGCGCATACGTGTCTATCTGTTAAGAAAGAAGCGTGTGTGACAGCAGTCACATGATGCAACATTATGCACAAAGGTATTCAAATCGTAGAATTTGGAGGTAGAGGGACGAAAAACTGCCCCGCATTACTCGAAGGAAGAATTTGTGGGGAAGTGACAATAGTCCGTTTTTGACGAGGAGTCTCTTAGACTAGTGCAACACTTTCATTTTTGAATTTTCACTCGTGTCAAAAATAACCTGTGTCATATCGAACACGCAGAGGTGGCTTCTTTAGCTTACGCCAACGATCCTTCTCCCGCTGTAAATGCCAAACAATCGACATCACCTATCAATACCCATAGTGCCATGAAGCTGCCTCCATAACAGCCCATTTTTTCTACTGCCCGGTGCTCCCAAAAATGGCAATGAAAATAGTGCAAAATAAACAGAGGAAGGCAGGAGCGCTTTAACTCACGTTCTTCCTTCTCGCTTTTTTTAGTATTCTCGTCTGCACTGAGAATTCCTGTACTTGTTTTCTTTTTAACAAGAATGGTGAGGTGCTGGTGAAGAGGACCCGGCGGGCGCCAGCACGAACACAACAACGTTAGCTAATAGGCACATCCACGCAAGAGTCCCATTATTGCAGCGTTTTTGGTATGGTTTTCAACAACGCGTGTGGTAGAGATAAGAGTGCGACGCGAGGCTTGAAAATTAGCGCTTTTTGTGGTGTCGAGATAAGGGCGGACGGCTGAGTAAACAAACTGCAATTTCGCGCTTAAACGGCAAAAAGCAAATCTTTAGCATGGTAACAAAAACGTGAAAGCCGCATTGAAATATTGGCAGGCAACAACAGGAAGAGCAAGAACAACGTGAGGTAGAATTGAGGAGGAAGGCGCAAAAAGAGGAGCTATGATGGGACCGATCAAGCAGAGATAGAGAAGGTCTAGTTAAACGAAGCAAAAAAAAGGGAGACACAGAGGCACAAATATGAGCGGTTGGGAGTCTATGTATTTTTTTTTTGAAGTAAAAACATTTGCCTTTTGGTAAAATAAATCTGTTTTTACCAGGTTCCTTATATACAATTGTTGAGAAGAGAGCGAGAAATTTACCTCTTGTCTCATATCCGGGAGGTATAGTACAATCGCAGTCAGGTTTTTAAGCCGCTTCATTTTGTTCCCGTTGTTATCCAGAACTTGTCTAACACGCCAGAGAGAGACAGTTCATGATTTATCGGAGGAACGTTCACAAAGCATCTTATGTGGCTCGTGTTGGAATTGTGGGGATGCTGAGCTTTATCAGCTTCCCCGAGTATGTGTGTATTATGTGTTACAGGTGAAGTTTGAATGGCTGAGAAGTCCCACAGGGCATGCTCTGGGTGTTAGGATATTGATGACAAAATACGCATGACGGGTGTGTGTGGAGCTTTTGAGGAACCGTTTGTGAAGTTCGACGGCGGACGAGGCTGCGTCTGCTTGTCTTAATACTCTTTCTCTTGGAGATAAGAGCCTGTTTGTGTACCGCAGTATTATCCAACCTTCAGGTTGAAGAAAGTTGGCTGCTATTAAATATATTCGTTTGCTGCCCGATGTTATACGGTGCCCACTTCATCACGCGAACTTTCTTTATCGGTACCGCCAACTGAAGTTCCTAGTGAACTGATGTTACTAGTCTTAACATGCCGCAAGAGATGTACGAAGAAATCCAGAAAACAAATAACTTCTGCACAATTTCGCGTACACCACAAAAGTAAGATCACCATTTGAGCCAATATACATTCGCAATGCCGGCCAGTAGGAAAGCCTCCGTTGAATACGCGAGGATTTTAAGCTTGTTTTCCGAGGGATCTGAAAGAAAGAGCCGACTAACATGATATAGAGATAAAAGCTAACAAACGCAAAGCTGTCAGCTGTAAATAATACGGAATGCATCTAGGGAGAGGTAAGATAATACAATAATTGCGGGTCAAGAAAAAGATAGAGGGCGAATATAGCTTAGCTATCGTCATTGCGAAGTACTAGTCCGGTTAAATGAAGACCAGTTTAAAATGTGTAAAGTTGTTTACCATGGAAAAAAGTGAATTGAATTTCGTAGCATTCTTTTCTGACGACCTACACTTTAACACCGTTGGAAAGGGTGATTATGCGTAGCATTCTTTGCCGACTACCCCATTGCCGCGAGCGTGTAACGGCCTTCATTTCGACAAAAATGCGCGATTGGTGCGTTAAGTAACCTATTCAATCATTACAATAGCACGAATGTAGATAAATATTTCTACAGAATTTTGAAAAACCAAAAATACAACAAATAAAAATATTACAAAAATGGAGTAATGAAATAAAAAATATGCACCTGATACGTCTCCTCCAAAAAAATAAGACTAAGAGAAAAGACCGGAAAAGAACGTTGGAAATACGAATCAAGGAATAGCGAAACGGGGCATAGTGTGTAATACACTGCATGTCCACAAGATAGCATAAATGGCGGCACAAATACATTTAATTGTTATTGTAGCCTAAACGGAGGTAATTGGTCGATCGGAATTTTAGAAAACCAGAAAACACAAAAAATAGAACAAAAATTATATTTTACAACAATGAAGTGATGAAGTCAATAATATGCTCCTCAAACATCTCCCCCCGAAAACAAAGACTTTACCAGAAATCCCAGAAAAAAACCACAGAATTCGGAATAAAAGAGTAGCGAAAATGGAAGAACCCTGCATTATGCCTTGCACTTACGGACAAATACACAACTAGTGAAGTAGACGCGGCCATTTTTAAAATGGTGCATGTATACATCATTGAAGAAAAGAAGCGAATGACAATTTGGATACAACAAATTACGCAAACATATTTGGCTACTCATTAACAAATGTAACTGTAAAAAACTCACACTCTAGATGAGCGGCATAATAATTCTACGCATTGGTAGATATTATCTAAATGTTTCTAGATTTTTGGAATTCGGAAATATAAAAACAAATAGACAAGTGAGTATAGCGACATACATATTTGGAACGTAAATGTTGCTCGAGAATAACTGCAAGCGGCATTTTGGGAAAGAGCTCAGCGCTTCGCCGGGTTCGGTACAGCAGTTTTCAACACCGCTAATCTTCAGCCTAAAACCTACACACGCTGGCTTTTGTTTCTCTACTGTGAACAATGACGGGTGCGAGACATCGACGACTTGCAGAGACATACATGCATGATGTAGCCGCGTTTTATAATTGAAACCTGAATATTTAACACAACTTTTTGAGCTAGTTGGTTCATGCTTATTGGAAAGACTAAAAGGGGGCGCTAAGCAGACGAAGAAGAAGTAAGTTTTTTTTTATATGATAGCCGTCAGCAAATGTTCTTTCATGGCAGTAATCTCGATTGTGTACTGTTGGCCTGTATATAAGTAAGCGTGTTTTTCATGAATAAACAGTTGGAAGTTCGCGCCTGTATGCGGTGTTTGTGTCTTACTTCGCCTTGGTCTGCTTAGCGCCCCCTTTTAGTCTTCCCAATATGAATATTTAACGCTGATCATTTGCTTATTTGTCCGTGCAGTATATGAAAGCGAACCGTAAAAAAAACCTGCATTAGGCAGCTTGACTGGCCCATCGGCCCTGTCGATCAGGAGCTGCAAGTGACGACTTATACAATTGATACATAGAGTCCCGAAAAAGAGATATATACCGAACGTGGTTTCATTATTCATCGCAGAGCACAGCCTGTAGCTCTGCTAGCATTCAGAAAGAGAAACAATACACGTGAGTGGATAAGCAAATGAAAAAGGCACAAACCTGAAGCTGACGTCAATATAAAAAGAGGACAATGAAGAAAGGGGCGCGAGGGGAGAGGTAGTCCGGTTGTTCCCTAAATTATGTTCTGTCCATTTAAAACAGATGTATGCACCAAGAACAACAGACCCTAGCACCAGACACTACTACCCACGAAATTTACCCACAAGGCGCAAACGCAAAGAAATCATACTTCAGCAACCACCAACTGCACGTGTTTCAGCGTGGTTCGTGGCACGTCCAGTCTCCGCGTGTGTAGTGCATTAAAAATTGAAAATACGGCGTAACGTATTTGGCACACAATTGAAACCGCAGTTGTTCCGACGGAAGGGAACCTGCCAACTTGCGCCGTTCTTCATTTACACGCGTGTGCATTGCTATGAAGTTTTCCAAGGTTTCGTAGGTTTGGTACCGCTCTTCTATTTACCCTTCAGTTATCTTGATGTCGTAAAGTTGACAAATACCTATACCGTTCGCGTATTATAAATGAAAACTATACAATTAAAATTTGAGGTATTGTATTCCGTCTAGATATTTTTTAAAAGATCAATTAGGATTTATTCCGAGTTGCGGAAGTTCACAAATAAAGTTGGATATAGATTACGTGGGCCATCAATAGAGAGTTGTCCAGCAATAATCTAACATTAGTTGCCATAAAATCACGGTATCACCTCATACTCCGTATTAATACATAGCGCCCCAATTAGGAAATTACCGGCTTCCAAAATATATGTAAAACTCCAATGCTCCATGCGCTTTCAGAGCGCAGGAAGACGCGTGTAGAACCGAAAAAAATACTTGATCGGTTGGTATCGAATACCCGCGTCGTAATCTCGTTCACCTTAACTTCTAATTGCGCGGCAGAGATTTTAAACAGAAAAAAACAGCTTATGCAAATTTACCACCATGGAATATTGTCACGTAACCAAGGACGAAGCAGTTGTTTGGAAAAGAAACAAGTTTATTGGAGCGAACTTGTGCTCCCCTAACAACTGAAAAGAATACAGAGGCGGCGAAGCAGTGGTCAACAAAGTGACGTACGTGCGCCGGCGAGCGTCGCAGAATCGAATGCCCCGGCGTCTGCTCTGCAGGCTTTTTATCTTTCGGCGCGCGTGGTTCTGGAACCGTCGATTCGCATCGAGAACATTGTAGATGCAAGAAGATTATTCCGGGATGTTCACGTTAGATCGGAATGCTCTCCCTATCTGAACAGATAACACATGCGGCACAGAAAGAAAGAATGGAACACGCGCTTCCCTTGGCACGGAGATAACACCGACCGGCGCAGCCGGGCGGTAAAAGCAAAACACAAATAAACAAACCCAATGCATGGTTCGCGGCATTACCCCCCCTCTAAGAGTGCATCGACCCGATGCTAACATAAGCGACAGTCCGAAAATGAAAATAAAAGTTCGTCATCGTTCGTAGAAAGGTTTTAAGCGAACCACGTGGACGACTTCGGGCCGCGTACGTCGTCGTGATGTGCCGGAGTCACCATCGGGGATCACTTCGTAGGTAAGTTGGCCAACACGTCGCAGAATCTGGTAGGGTCCGAAATACCGTCGCAGAAGTTTCTCGCTCAGTCCGCGTCGTCGGATGGGAGTCCAAACCCACACACGATCCCCTGGTTGGTACTCGGCGTATCGGCGTCGGAGGTTGTAGCGGCCGGCAGCCACCAGCTGCTGGTCCCTTATACGAACTCGAGCGAGCTGGCGGGCCTCCTCCGCACGTTGAAGGTATCCTTGGACGTCGGCGTTGAGGTCGTCGTCTTCTACATGCGGAAGCATGGCGTCGAGCATCGTAGTCGGTCGTCTTCCGTAGACAAGCTCGAACGGTGTCATCTGCGTAGTTTCCTGCGTCGCTGTATTGTACGCAAACGTGACATACGGGAGGACTTCGTCCCAAGTCTTATGTTCAACGTCGACGTACATGGACAGCATATCCGCAATTGTCTTGTTCAGACGTTCTGTTAGTCCGTTCGTTTGGGGGTGGTACGCCGTCGTTCTTCGGTGATCCGTGTTGCTGTAGCGTAAGATTCCTTGCATCAGCTCCGCGGTAAAGGCCGTTCCGCGGTCCGTGATTAGGACTTCAGGGGCTCCATGTCGCAGCACAACTTGGTTTATAAAGAACTTGGCGACTTCTTGTGCAGTCCCCCGCGGAAGAGCGGCGGTCTCTGCGTAGCGCGTCATGTAGTCTGTCGCTACGACAATCCACTTGTTCTCCGATCGTGACGTCGGGAACGGGCCTAGAAGGTCCATTCCAATTTGTTGAAAGGGCCTCCGCGGGACGGCGATCGGTTGTAGAAGTCCGGCGCGTCTTGTCGGCGGCGTTTTTCGTCGCTGGCAGTCCCGGCAACTCCGAACGTAGTGGGTGACGTCGGATGTAAGGCGGGGCCAGAAGTACTTCGCCTTAATTTTTGCAATAGTGCGAGCTGTGCCGAGATGTCCGGAAGACGGGTCGTCGTGGGACGCTTCCAAAATTTCGTCACGAAGGTCTGCGGGGATGACAAGTAGATAATTCGTTCTTGTTCCGGTGCTGAAATTCTTCTTCACGAGGACGGAGTTTCTGAGGCTGAATGCTGGTAAGTTACGCTTGAACGCTCTAGGCACGGCGACGTTACGTCCTTCGAGGTAGTCGATCATTACTCGCAAATCGGGGTCGGCACGCTGCTGGGCGGCTAGGTCGCTCTCCGTAACAACCCCGAAGAACGCACTGTCTTCATCGGAGTCTTGTGGTGGTGGGTCGACAGGGGCGCGGGACAGGCAGTCGGCGTCGGAGTGTTTCCTGCCGGATTTGTAGACGATTGTAATGTCGAACTCTTGCAGGCGCAAACTCCACCGCCCAAGACGGCCAGAGGGGTCCTTCAGATTGGCGAGCCAACACAGCGCATGGTGGTCTGTTACAACCTTGAACGGTCTGCCATACACGTATGGGCGAAATTTTGAAATGGCCCATATAATAGCCAGGCACTCTTTTTCGGAGGCAGAGTAGTTTTTCTCCTCCTTCGACAGACCACGGCTGGCATAGGCGATTACGTTTTCGCACCCGCTTTGTTTTTGGACAAGGACGGCACCCAAGCCTATATCACTGGCGTCCGTGTGTATTTCCGTTTCGGCGTTGTCGTCGAAATGAGCGAGCACGGGCGGGCTTTGCAGGTGTTTTTGCAGCTCGCAGAATGCCTTTTCTTGGTCGTCTTCCCAGCTGAAAGCGGTGCTATCTTTCGTCAAGCGCGTGAGCGGCTCTGCAATGCGTGCGAAGTTTGCGACGAAGCGCCGGTAGTATGCGCACAGTCCAAGAAATCTGCGCACGCCCTTCTTATCTTTCGGCCTTGGGAAGTTCGCTATGGCTGAAGTTTTCGCCGGGTCAGGCAGGACTCCCGCGGCGTTGACGACATGGCCCAAAAACTTGAGTTCCTCGTATGCGAAACGGCACTTTTCAGGCTTCAGTGTCAACCCCGACGTACGGATGGCCTCGAGTACTGACTGCAACCTTGCGAGGTGTTCGTCGAAAGTCCGGGAGAATACCACAACGTCGTCGAGGTATACGAGGCAGGTGTGCCACTTCAGGCCAGCTAGCACAGTGTCCATGACTCTTTGGAACGTTGCTGGTGCCGTGCATAGCCCAAACGGCATTACCTTGAACTCGTATAGGCCGTCCGGGGTTATGAATGCAGTCTTCTCTCGATCTCTCTCGTCCACTTCAATTTGCCAGTAGCCGGTCTTGAGGTCCATCGATGAGAAGTACCTCGCATGGCAGAGGTGGTCGAGGGCGTCGTCGATTCGTGGCAGGGGGTACACGTCCTTTTTGGTGATCTTGTTCAATCGCCGGTAGTCAACGCAGAACCTCAGTGTGCCGTCTTTTTTCTTCACGAGTACGACCGGCGCAGCCCACGGACTTTTCGATGGCTGTATAATGTCGTCGTTGAGCATGTCGTCGACTTGAGTCCGGATGGCTTCGCGCTCGTGGGAAGAGACGCGGTACGGTGACTGTCGGGTAGGTCGGGCTCCATCCTCGGTTATTATCCGGTGCTTCGCCAGAGGTGTTTGACGTAACTTTGAGTTCGACGAAAAACACTCGCTGTAGCGACGCAGCAAAGCCAATAACTTGTTCCTTTCTTCTTGCGGTAGCGCCGGATTCACGTCGAAGGGGTGCGGAAGCTTGAAGGTATCGTCGGGTGCGCGTTCAAAGTCGGCGACTGCTATCACGTCACTTGCTAGTTGCGTTTCTTCGACGAACGCAATTGCAGCGCCCTTGTTTAAATGCTGGTACTCCTCGGTGAAATTGGTGACCAAAACGTGGGATTTGCGATGCTTAAACCGCGCAATGCCTCTTGCGACAGACACACCGCGGTCAAGAAGCAACCTTCGGTCACTCTCCACGATAGCGTCGACGTCGGGAGCAGCACCTTCACAGTAGACGGTGATCATCAAGCCTGCGTGGGGTGGCAGGGTGACGTGATCATCGGCGATCCTTACAGCTGCACGGTGTTCGGGGTTCGATTCCGGCGTCATGGAGTGGTCGGAGGAAAAAGTTATCGACTTCGTCTGGAGATCGATTATTGCGCCGTTGTCTGTCAAAAAGTCCATTCCGAGAATTACGTCGCGGGAGCAGTTGGCCAAAACGACGAACACTGCAGGGTACGTCGTGCCATCTATGGTGACGCGCGATGTGCACGTTCCACTTGGCGTCACGATGTGGCCTCCTGCTGTGCGTATGTGCGGACCGTCCCATCTGGTCATAACTTTCTTCAGCTTAGACGCAAATGGTCCGCTCATTACGGAGTAGTCGGCTCCCGTGTCTACGAGGGCGACTACATCAAAACCGTCGATGGACACCTTGACGTCGGATGCCGCCTTCCTCGAGTTCCGGGTGCGTCGGGGCGTCGCATCTCGGCTTGTGCGTGTTGACGGTCGGGCACTGTGCGTCGTCGTTGTCCATGTCTTCTCAGTGGATGTCTCGGTCAGGTCGGGTAAGCGTCGCGGAGTATAGCTGTCGTCGTGTTCGGGAGTCTCATCAGGGTTAGGTCGGGTCGTCGGGATGAGGGCATGTCGTGAATCACTGTCTTCGGCGCGTCCTTGCGTCGTTGGAGGGTTTCCGGTTTTTCGCCGTAGAGCAACTTCACCTCCAGAAGTTGCTGCTTTTAGTTTCCCCCGCGTGGGCTGGGGGACCTTCCACGGGCGAAGTCAGCGTTGCTACGGCGGTTCGGCGATTGGTATGGTTAGGGCGACGGCGAACGGTTGAAACGCGCTGGGCCACGGCTGGTTTCAGATAGATACTCGTCGATCTCACGTGGTCGTTGGCCAG
Source organism: Haemaphysalis longicornis (assembly GCF_048455015.1). Taxonomy (NCBI): domain Eukaryota; kingdom Metazoa; phylum Arthropoda; class Arachnida; order Ixodida; family Ixodidae; genus Haemaphysalis; species Haemaphysalis longicornis. The sequence continues at coordinate 203,706,238 of NW_027526361.1, read as the reverse complement.
GGAGAGGGCGAGGTGCGTCGACGGAGAAACCACGCAGTCCGAGTCTCTGGTGGAGGTGCGGGGTACGCACCCTTCATGCCCACTACAACCTCTGGAAGCCGCCAAGCCAGTCCAACAAGAGCCAGTCTCCGCGTGCAAGATTTACCACCCGAGTTCGGTCTACTACCGGAGAAGACGAAGAAGAAAAACGTCGCAACCAGCACCATGCTCAACCAAGCCAATCCTCCTGTCGTTCTGCAGCAGCCACGGGAACCGCCATCATTCCGAGGAGCCCCCGCAGAAGACCCAGAAGAATGGTTGGAGAAACTGGAGCGCGTCCGGAAATTCAACAGGTGGGACGACGCAGAAACGTTCCGGCACGTTTTCTTTTACTTGGAAGATTCGGCTCGCACTTGGTTCGAGAACCACGAGAGCTCCTTGACAAACTGGGCTCAGTTCAAAAGCGAGTTCACTAAGACATTCACTACCGTCGTGCGGAAAGAAAGAGCCGCCCTTTTGTTGGAAACACGCCCGCAACACCCCAACGAAGGTGTCGTGATCTTCGTTGAGGAGATGAAGCAGCTATTTCGCCGCGCGGACCCCGAAATGACGGAAGAAAAGAAGTTGCGCTTCTTAATGCGCGGAGTGAAGGAGGAACTGTTTGCTGGACTTGTCCGAAATCCGCCCAAAACCGTCGCCGAATTCGTGACCGAAGCCAGCACCATTGAAAAAGCCCTCGAAATGCGTGCTAAGCAGTATGACCGCAACTTTGTTGGCGCGGCCAATGAGAACGACTTTGGCAGCACGCGGATCCCGGCCGACAGCCTACGCGAGACTATCCGCGCAATAGTGAGAGAGGAGCTGCGGAAACTTCTCCCAACGCCGCCGCATCCCCAAGTCGCTTCCCTCACCGACGTGATTAGAGAAGAAGTGCAACAAGCGTTGGGAACTTCTACGCCATCCGAGGTACCCCGAGAGCCACAAGCTATGACATACCCCGCACCTCAACCAGATGTCACGTAACCAAGGACGAAGCAGTTGTTTGGAAAAGAAACTAGTTTATTGGAGCGAACTTGTGCTCCCCTAACAACTGAAAAGAATACAGAGGCGGCGAAGCAGTGGTCAACAAAGTGACGTACGTGCGCCGGCGAGCGTCGCAGAATCGAATGCCCCGGCGTCTGCTCTGCAGGCTTTTTATCTTTCGGCGCGCGTGGTTCTGGAACCGTCGATTCGCATCGAGAACATTGTAGATGCAAGAAGATTATTCCGGGATGTTCACGTTAGATCGGAATGCTCTCCCTATCTGAACAGATAACACATGCGGCACAGAAAGAAAGAATGGAACACGCGCTTCCCTTGGCACGGAGATAACACCGACCGGCGCAGCCGGGCGGTAAAAGCAAAACACAAATAAACAAACCCAATGCATGGTTCGCGGCAATATGCACACATTATGGGAAATCGTATTTCGATAAAAGCGTCTTTTTAGCATCCTAAGGTGGGGTATTAACACCATAACAAGCCATTGAGCTCCAGATGTTCGCAAATGATGAAACGAAGTGAGTGAAACAACGCACACCTGCAATGGTATACTAACCGTAACCCACATAAATATTGCGGGTAGCTTCACTTTAAGCCACGTGTTTTTCCATTGTGTTCCAAACTAGCAGGATGGCAAACATGCACTACTAAAGAAGCCCGTATGTGCCAGCCGTTGGCACCGTTATTTTAGGCCTGCACCAACGAATCATGCAACACCTCCTCTCATAAGCGGTGTTCAGCGCCCCTAAAGAAGGCGTGGACGCTTGATGAAACCTGTGTTGTTTCTAGTTTTACTCTACTTCACATTGTCACAAAATAAGGGGTGCTCTAAATGATGATGATGAAGTTGAGGTTTTGTGGCGCAGCAACGCGTAAGTTTTAATGCGTCAAGCAAAAGGTGAGAAGATAACAATGTAGGGTAAACGTTTTGCTGAAGGTGTCATTTTTGAACATTATTTACATCAAATACAACACAACCCTCTGACTCAGTGGGAACACAACAATTAATAAAATGAACTGTTTTTCTAACAATTATAAAGACAATATTGTATTTAGCAAGGAATAACATGCGTACACGTCACCTGCAAAGGCAAAATAACCACAAAACAGTTTCGTCTGGTGAGAGCCCCAATGTGGCGAAGAGTATGTTATCAGGACAGAATATTGGACAAAATATTTCAGATCATACACAGTTCAGCCGTTCCATGGAGATTCCGTGAAATCGGTGCAGTAGGAAGTGGACTAAACATAGGCAAGCATTTGTTCTGTCAGTGCAGTGTGGCTATGTAGAACCTCGAGCGCATTTAAGGATCCTTCTGAAGCAATGTTTGCTGCGGCTCGCTGTTTCGGAACCACACTGAAAACAGTTGCGAGCAATATTATTGGCGAATACTTGTTCCCCAAACAGTGGTCGACAACACCGGGTGTAATTGTTTGTCTTCAAGCACGGAAACTACAGTTCGCAGATCTAAATTTATCTTTCCAAGTGTATAGGGAATGCTTCCTCTACACGCGATGACATGAATTTCTGAATATTGAGGTTTACCGGAGTGGCCAAGACGTGAAGTCTGCGAAAGAAAACACGGGTAAAAGGCGAATAAAACAGAGAGTAAACGCAGCCGCTATACGAAGAAACATCACGTCGGCGCACCGTCCAATTTCCTTAATGTTTACCGTCGGTCTTGCATTTCTCGTTCGCTTCTGTGACAAAATGAAGTTCCCGGATAGAACAATTCAGAAAGTAGGCAGGTCGATTATTTTCTTCCCTCGATGCACGCTTTTCAAGATGTTTTCTTTGTTCTGAAACGTCAAGTATGTCTCAGTCTTGCTTGTTCATGAAGTCAAAGAAATAGTAAAATGTGTAGAAGATGGGGATTGCAGCGTGCTTTCTATACAGAACCTTTCAAAAATACGGTTTCTAGTCGTCCGTAACGTCGCCTCCCACAAAAAAGAGAAATGCGGGAAAGTAAAGGTGGTAAGAATTCTCCACGTGTGCCAGACATGTTTCCCCCTCTCGCGAAGTCACAGCAAAGAAAGCGGACCTCAGCACCCAGACACACAGATAGAAAAACAAGCAAGAACGCGTATAAAGACTGCCCATTGTGAGCTGAAAGCCGGTCGCAGCGGAATAATCTCAATCAATTTCGTATCAGAAACACAGACCTCTCGCAGAGCTTCAAACAATGGAAATAAAGTGAAGTCTGCAAAGTAAAGTCTGCTTTGGTTCCTAAAGCAGAAAGAGCAGTGGTGTTCCATGTGGTTCGAGCAGGCGAAGCTGCCATGGCCAGAGAAACCACGTTGGCGCCTAAGCCACACGATGGAAACAAGAGCAGAATAAACAATAAGAAACCAGGAATGGCTGAAGGAATACAACCTGAAGACCCCCAACTAAGCATTAAAAGAGACGCGAAACAGGGGCGTAAGAAGACTGGCTGATTGGAGCCTTGGGCAACACCGCACAAGTGACAAGCGCAAGCCTGACGGCGAACACAGTGCGAGTGACTCGGTAACAGCAGCGGCCGCTGAATACTGCGTAGGCGTTGCATGGCACCCTTTCAACGGCCCTGCTGTTGACGGAAGATACCGAGCTCGATTGCGAGTGTCCCTCCGGCGGAAATAGAAGAAAGCCCTCGGATTGTCCGAAACTGGGCCGAAAAAGTGGTTGGCCAGTACGTTTGAAGCCCAGCTTAATTTATTGTAATCTACGCTCAGAGAAAAGCTTTGTGGACCTAGTTCTAAGACGGCCACTCTCCTTTTTTTCACAAAAAGAGCTGAGACACTTTCCCTTAACGGCGCTGTTACGATGGTAGTGAAATAAATGGCTGCTCAAACGTGATTTAAAGAGCTCTGAAGCATCTTTGGCTATAATAAATGAAATTTACGTTGACATCGAGCGAATAAGTAGTTAGTTAAGCAACGTAAAATCCATCCAAACGGAAGAAGGTCCAGTGTTGCAGATTATTTTACTGCTGTAGTGCAATATCCAATGTTCCTCATACGTAACCGTGCACCATAAGATTCCGTTGCCCGGTAGGACTGCATATGTGGCGAATCCACTGCGTCTTAGAAAATGCAAACAAGGGTGTTGTTGCAAGAGAGGCTGCTAATAACGAAAGATGAACGGCTCCCTTACTGAGAACCACACAGTTTTCGGGGTCCAGTACGGTGGCTTTCAAATTGTTTTAAAAGGCTTATTGGGCGTTCCGTTCACGCGCTTCCTGTTATAGGTCTTTTCAATTGTCAGCCGACATGGCGCAGGGGGAAGAAAGCGTTACCCTTATTCCCAATGGGCGAATAAAAAAACAGAAAACGAAGGTTTATGGGAACTGCAGAATGACGAAAATATGACTCCTCACAAACGACCCACTCTCTTCCCTGGTAACGTCCATTTAGGCACCGTAAGTACCTCAGATGGACATTCGCCTATAAGACTTATATTAAATTTCCAATACTTCCCTGGAAACCGATCAGGAGATTTTTCGTGTCTTGGTGTGCCTTCTAGCTGAATGTGAAGCTAACGTTTACCTATTTTGAGGTCCACCGTTTCTGCGTATTTACGCGAACGAGCCGCACAATAGCATGTTCATTCTAATCTATCACGCGTAATCTGAACTTTTCTACGCTGGGCACTTTTTATCATAAAACTTAACAAGCTATCATTATGGAGATTTTCAGAAGTGGCAATTATTTTGTAGCGGTTGGGGTGGCGGCGGAAGAAGCAAGTTCTGTTGTATGCCGACACTGCTTGGTCATTCTCAAGCTACATAATAGTCTGACATTGTAGTTGGTGCCGCACCGCTTTCATAGTGTAAACATTGGGTCGGATTAACTGAAAAAAAATTACACCATCTTCCCGTGGGGAACCCTGATGAGGATGCGAGGCATCGTGGCGGTTCCGTGCGGTTCCATTGTGATGTCGTTATGTTGAGTGATCTGGTTTTTACTAGCGCCAGAGGGAATTCCGCGTCCGGGTCCACACCGGTGGCAAAGGCACGCAAGTGCTGTTGTGCTACAGTGAGTAGGCGGTGGCTCTCGAGGCGCCGAAACTCGTCCATCATGTTCTTGTTGATGTTGTCTCTGCGGTAGAATCGGTAGTCTCCGTCAGCTTTGGTGAGTAAAGGTTGTTGACATTGGTGCACCGGCTGAGAGCAATGTACACGCCCTCCTCTTCGCAGCTTTGTCTTCTCGTTCTTCTTCTTCTTCGGCGGTTCCCCTACGGGAAGATGACGACGGTGGTTGAACGCGAACCTATCTCGTGATGGATTCTTTGGTTGGCCAATCCCTAGGGGCATCCTGCCACAATCAGCGTCAGAGGCACTGCGGATGGGGCTGGTTGAGCTGCGAGGCGCGTGGCGCTTCCCGCCACAGCTTTCCCACGGGAAATTCAGCATCCCCTTCTAAAGTTTTCAGTTCATCGTTTCCGTTGACGTTCAGCTTCGCGTGCCTTCGTTGTATCAGTAGCTTCTTGACGTAGTTTGAATGAGTCAAGGGAATAAGGCGCGTTCGTAGCACTTGCTCCTGTCCCGGATTTGTAGCGTAGTGGGAAGAGCACCGCGTATCTCCCGTTGCGGCCAGAGAGTCGTGGGATCGAAACCGGGCGCAGCTAACTATTTCTTTTTTTTATAGTGTAGTATCGCGGAGCTATGTGTGTAAGGAGGAGAGTTGCGCATGCGCAGTGAGCGTGTGGATGGTGCCGCCATCAACGACGCAGGACAAGGCGAGCCTAAGAAATGCTCCGCATTTAAAAATTCCACAACCTTCCTCTAGCAATGCGGCTGCAACGAAATTGGTCAGATAACGCTCGCCTAAAGTGCATGCAGTTCGTATTACGTGTGCAATATGAGGAAGATCGTGGTGTGCACCGATTAAAATGAGATAGTGCATTTTCCCATTGAGAGTGTGCTTTTTGCATGCGGTGGTATAACAGAAATTGCAGACCCCTTGTGAGTGCCCGCCCGACACCTCGGACAGGCAGGCGGAAGTAATTATTCAATTAAGGTATTTGTAAATAGAAACGCAACGACCCCGAAATTTCGTTTTGCGGTCGTTGCGTTTCGATTTTGGTGGATTTCCGTTTCACATAACTCCGGCTTTGTGCGCACCCATATTTGTGGAAACAAGGGGTTCCTTAATTTTTTAAACTAGAGAAATATTCACATAGTAATATTTTAAATAACTTTATTTTTTACTGCTTGTGGCCAGTGTGAGTTTGGTAGATACAAACCATTCGCGAATACTTTTTAGTTCATTATTGATAGTACACTCGGCATGCATTAACAATTTATATCTTACTAATATTGCCGTATCATCAGCGTACATAATAGCCCGGGCAGTGCGCAGACAATCAGGCAGGTAGTTGATAAAAAGTTTAAAACGTAAGCGCCCTAATACCGATCCCTGCGGAACTCCCATGTTTACTTCTTTTATGCTTGAGGTATGTTGCTCTATATTTACGGCTTGGTGCCGACTGCTGAGGTCTCTTTGAAGGACTCCAGAGCCACACCCCTAATTCCATATCGTTGTACCCGAATGAGTAAAATATTGTAGGCAACAGTATCAAATTCTTTTTTTTTATGTCCAAACAAACGACTGGATATTCACTGTTGTTAATGAAATCATTAATTATGTAAGAAACAAATTATGGCCAATGTATAGACTTAGCTTCTCGAAAACCGTGCTGATGCGCTGAAAGCATGTCTTTTTGTGGAGGAACTGTCTTAATCGTTTGGCTACTAGCCTTTAAAATAGGGTGTTAATTCATCTAAGAACAGAAATCGACCTGTAATTACCGTGGTCATTCAGGTCAGCCGATTTGTACATTGGAATGACACGTGCCATTTTCAAAGTATTTGGATAAACACCAGCGATGAACGCCTTATTGAATGGCGATGTCAAAGTGGGGGTCAAAGTGTTTATGTTGTTTTCAAGAGCAGATACCAGAATGGTATCGATTCCAGTAGCCTCACCAGACTCTAGCAGTTTGGCGGTTGATATCACTTCTTCACACGTTATGTCCCAAAATTCAAAAGATAACTCATGCCACGGAGGCAAGTGAATGCATTCAGTATCACGCATCCCGGCTATCAAGTTCGTGCCGACTGCGCGGAAGGGATTGTTGAAATTTTCAGTTAAGCCTTGAATATCGGCTGAGCAGTGTAAAATGGGTAGCACACTCTTGGGAAAGCCAGGTCGAATAATACAATTGATGGTCGCCCAAGGTTGTTTGCTGTTCCCTCCTGAATGATTAATTCGTGTACAGTAAAACTGATATATTTGTGTTATTTTTGCTGATATTTTTGCCTTCTTTCTATGTTTATTATATTGAAATCAGCAATATGCATTTTTTTTGTTTTATTTCATTTTTGCTGCCACTGATCTAGAATTCTAATCGCCTCTAGAATCGCCTCACTCATCCTAGGGCATATCGGATACGTATAACATTGCTTACGGCGGATTTCACGGCACTCTTTGAGTACGGGTTGAATTCTTTTGGTCAGGAGACAACATTGTTCATTAGCGATCGTAGGCCCAACTTCATTAAAACTGTTCCACCACAATAGCTTTGCTGCTTTAGTAAAACTAGTTCTAATGACATACTCAGCGTTAGTTCCACGTTCTCAGTGCGCATTCTCTATGCGGTATAGAAAAGCAATACTCAGGTGATCAGCAATGGCTGTATCATATACACCAGACAAAGAAAATGCAGGAACAAAATTACACATGATGTGATCAATACACGTCCACTTGTTTCCGTCATTAGGGTTGGCATTGAAATACAATTATGAAAACTACATGAATCCAGAAGGTCTGTGTATTCTTGAATGCCACTGCCTAAAGTATCGATGTTTTGTGTCGCCGAATATAGCGGCTCGTTTATTGTATTCCGTGAGCAGCGCAAACACAGTCTCTAAGTCTGAGGTGCCCTGTACACAACTCCTAAAACTATGTCGTCAAGCTCTACAAAGACAATTTCAGAGTCGGAACGCAGAGGGGAGTTGAGCAAATTATATGGTTCAAAAGTTGAAGAGCTTTTGATATACAGACCAACGTCACCTCCTGTGTTATTAGAAATTCTAGGACGGAATTCAAATCTGTAATTTGGTATGTTTTAGCACTCGGAAGGCATCAACCATGTTTCTGTTACGGCGATGACATCATACAGAAAGCAGTGCTGCGCAAAAAAAAAGGGCACCGAGTGTCAAGAATTTTCGCAATACTCCGTGTATTACAGCGCAATACTGATCGTGGCTGGTTTATTCTGCAAAAGTCATAAATAGCGCAGACGTTTAGCATATAGAAAAGAGAATAAGAAGAAAAATTGAAAACAGAAGATGTAAAAAAGGGGCAGGGTCTGGTGGAGGGGGGGGGGCGCAGCCGCAGAGGTTTACGCTATTTGGGCTAGATCAGCTTCTTTGCTTATTGTAATCGTCTTCGAATTATAGGATTTCTTCGTTAGTATTCCGCCTTTGTTCACCCAAGCGTAACGCAAATTGTGTCGCTTCTTTGCAGCAATAGCTTAGCAAGTCTTTGCTTGTACTCAGGGCATAGATGCTAGTTCACGTAAATCGGTGTAGTGCCACTCAGTCCCAAACCTGAAGCAGTGAGGCGCACCTTTTTTGAAGAGGCGAGTAGCTGATCCCGGGCAGAACATGATAGAAACTTTACAATAATGTTCAACTGGTTTTTGTTCTTTGTTGGGACCCAGTGCGCAACATAAACGTAAGGCAATGTTATTTCTCCGCCGACCTTCTCGGCTATGGCGTGAAATATATTGGTTTCTGTTTTTTTAGTGTTTTTCGGGATACCCTTTAATTCCAGATTAGATCGCCCGCTGTACTGTTGCAGTTCTGCCAGTTTAGCCCTCACAGTCACCAGTTCTCTTTTCAAGGCACAGTTTTCACTCTTAAGTCGGCTTTGTTCGGCTTTCACTTCATGTAGCTGCTTCTGTGCTTCTTCAAGACATTTCTTGAAAGAATCAAAGCAGTCACCCGACAATCACCCGACAAAGCAGTCGCCCGACAGACTTCTTTAACGTTGCAAGCTTCTGACCAATGTGAGAATTCATTTCTTCAATTTTGCCATTTAGCGACAAGTAAGCTTCCAATCTCCTTCACTGTGGTAGGAAACTTGTCGTAAAGAACCCCTTTTGCTCTCAGCATTGCTACCCGTTGCATCATCAGACATTGTACTTTAAGTCCTAACATTCACTGCGTGAATGTATCAATACGCTTCCAGCTGCCATGAGCTTACATTCGCGTTCGCCTGCAGCAATCTTTTCTGTGTAATGCTAGAACTAGCTCGGAAGCGGTAGATATCGGTTCCCTTTGTTGACGCCAACGCCACTAGTCGGTAAATACAAAAACACAAGATACGGACCACTGCAGTGGCTTCTTACTGTGGGAGCTCCTCACTGTTGAGCCCTTCGTCCGGGTGGAAAATATCTCTTTCATACAAAGTGCGCACCTTAAATTTTGAAACAAGTGTCCACTCCCGAAGTGTTGCTCGATGACCAAAACAAGGTCTCCTACCCTTCTTGTTAGTCTAGGTGACTGCTTGCGTGCTGAAACAGGAAGTAATAGCTTCCCGATTACTACGCCTATTGCATATTGTCTCTGTTCTGTTCAACTAAAGGGAAACATCGGAACGACGTTAAGGAACGCAGCCGACCTGAATGACATAAACCATGATTTTATCTGATTCTGGGAGCCCAAAACGTCAAAGGAAAGCGGAAAGCTTACGTAAGGAAAAGGCGCCACCATTGGAAGGATGTTATTTTAGCTCAATAGGGCGAAAAAGTGCCTACAGACGTTCAGAACTTCTTTCAAGGCTTGCCGTCTCCAAGATTATAAAAGGTTCATCTCTGATGGATGTATATTCATTTTTTTTTCTCCCAAAAGGCGCGTGAGTGCCGCTTAGTTGGCCAACTATGTAATTTAAGTTCGAACTGCGCTTGCCGAAATTTCGTTCGAGATTTTATCTTCTGAGAAGGCGTTTCTTTGCACCTAATTCCGGCCTTTTGTTTTAGGTCTAGCGAAACAAATGTTCTACAGGGGTGGAGCCACGCATCCAGGAAAACACAAAGTAAATGTTTTTTAAAGAAGAAAATTCGCAATTTGTTTTTGAGAAATCTTAAAATAAGCTACTTAGTTCGTTTAGACGGAGTAATAGAGGTTCCCCAGAAAGTTATATAGCTGCATGTATGGCATTGAGAAACCTTAGCGCTATTTTTCGGGTGCTCGAATGAAAGATTGGATTTGCTTTTTCCCCAGAATCGGCGGCTGCCACGATAGAGTGGGCCCACATCAGCGCGAAGACACAATAGGAAATCTCATGGCGGTGGCTTTAAAATATTACCACGTCAGTGCTGCAACGTTCCAAAGATGTTAAAAAAGAGCTTTCAAGCTTAGCCCATAACACCGCAGAACGAGAGTGACGCTGGGTGTTCTTCACAGCTTCACGGTCGTAGCGTGTAGGCTTCTTACTGCGAAAGTCAATAATACGAAAACTCTAAAACTCTGAAAACCTTAACAAGTACTTCGATTTAAAATATGTCCTGGTAAGGGCACACTGCCAGAAAGGTTTCGCAGAAACGCAACAATTGGAATGTTTCAAAAGGTGGTGTTTTTGTTATACAGCCGTTATTATTCACTTTCGACGCCAGCGTGCACTGTGGTTCACAAGTTTCTCTAACGCAACGCGCTAGCGTTACCAATGCCACCTGTGTAAAAATTGCCTAACGCGACGCCCGCTTTCCAGTGACAACGGTAGGGAAGCTTAGTTCAGGCACTCATCCGTGATGTGGCGCGCGCTGGCGGATATCTCGCCTTTAGTCACTGCTCGCGAGTCGCGTACGCTGCATCGCTTTCTACGACGTAAGTCTGCCAGCTTGCCCGTGGGGTTTGAAGAGCCGTTGCGCTGACATCTTAGCCCCGATGAGGGGGCTAGTTCTGTGGCGAACTTGGAATCTTGTTCAACGTGTCGCTCGCTTCATACCTGGAGCATTTTTCGAAAGATGACTGACAGAGGCGCAATTGAAAAAGTGTAAGAACATGTTATTTGTTGGTTAGACAAACAGGAAACAAGAAAACAATATTTAAGGATGGTACAGTCATTACATTACTGAAATTTTTCTCACTGGTTTATTTAGTGAAGGAAAAATTGGGTGCACATTTTATGTTGAAGTGCTCACTTCCACCGTTCCTTTACAAAATATATCACGTGCTTGTAAATTTCAGGAGATAAGAGACAATACAATGATAAGCAGTTTACGGCCCAGCCACGCTGTCCGGGCGCTTCTACAGTACAGTCCTCCATTTTAAATTTGCGTACCGATGCGGAGAGCGAACAGCGGGACAAAACATTGCCAAAATGGCGAGTATAGAAAGTAGGAATGCCCAACTCGCAAACTTTTGGGGCTTGTGATCCAAGTAGTCAAGCGCGCAAAGCCGGCACCAGCTTGCGGCAGCATGAGTGGTTTTGCGTCCGCCTTGGTACAGGTGGTTTTATCTGCGACTGGCCAACCGAGACAGGCATGGTGAAAACCAAGAAGGCGGAAGAGCGTCGCCTGGGGAACGCTGGAAAAACTGTCAACTATTTTGCATAGTTTCTGAGAAGCGGCGCTCACTGGGGGACAAGAAGGCACGCAAGAAGGCTACGGAGCGGGGAAGGGTAGGAGAGAGCAGTAGTACAGTGGCTGTTTGACCATTTTTCGCTCACGCGGTACGCTATTATTGTACAGGCGGCGTTGGTCTTACATTTCCCAATACCTGATCTACGGGACTTGACGTTGCAGCTTACTGAAGATTTTCATTTTGCTTAAGTGGCGATGGGCGAAATTGCTTTATTGTCACGTATTGAAGAACGATACAGGAATATTTCAGTAAGCACGTTTATTGGAGCGAACCTGTTCTGTATAACAAACAAGAAGTTGAAAGAAGTGCTGGAAAAGCACTTAACAAAGCGACACGCACAGTCCCGCGTCAGCTAATGGATGACTCGCAGGCATTTATCTTTCAGTGGTTGTCATTCCGAAACTATCGAATGAGATCGGGAAGTTGTCGACCAAGGAAGAAAAGTCTATGCTAGTGTCGACAGGGTGAGCCCTCTCCCATCAAACAAGATTGCCTATCAGGGCGCACGACAAAAGGGGCAACAATGAAATGCTGGATTTTTCTATTTAGTTTTTCTTGTGCGTAAGGCCTGGGTTGAGACTGTTGTCGCAACTGTGGGTCTGCAACTTTAAATAATGACGCCATTTCGCGTCTCAGCCAACCGAAGTGCGTCACACGCCGTTGTTTTACGTCCAGAGATCAGGATATGGCTTTTGCGTCGGTGGTCTGAACATAGCGTAACTCGACAAGAAAGTGGTTTAGGTCATGCACGGCCCATTCTCCTTTGTTTATCGCGTTTCAAATGTGCCTGGCTTCATTGTTCAATTACTTTTCTTTTTCAACCTGTTAATGTACACATGGTACTGCAAAATCGCTCATTCATTCCTTCTGTTCAACGAATTTAGTTAAACAATGCTCCGCTAAATTTTTTCGCTTCAAGTTGATCACAACGGCAGCGCCCAAGTATTCTTACTACAATCGAACCTCAATGCCTTTCCAAAGATAAGGAATATCTCGGTATTATTTATTTATTTATTTTTTTATTTATATATTTATTTATTTATGTATTTATTTACAACACACTAAGCCCTGTCGGGCTGTGACAGTGTGAGGGCTACCTCACACAACAAAAGTTCAAGTTTAGCAACGAAAGATTCAACTGTGTTCACATATTAAAACAGATCTGCGGCAAGACACGTCCACAATTGTTCTGAGAAGAAAACTGGTTTTGAATGGGTCAATTATTCGTGCGTGGGACACAACAACGTGTGGGTGACTGGTTCGTGAATAAACTCCTCCTGGGGGAGGCAAATACAGACTAGGGTTTAAGTTTAGCTTATCATTGTAAAGCTGATACAAAACATTTAGTCGCATGATTTTTCGACAAAAGTCAAGGTGAGGGAGTTTAACCTCATTGAGAAGGAATGTTTTTGACTTTCTCCTCTTATAAAACGTGCCTCGATGTACGGGTGCATGAGCGCTCCGTGCTTTCTCGAGGAGTTTTCGGCGCGCTCGAGCCCCGAAATTACGTCCAGTAACAACAGCTCCGCTGTTAAAATAAAAGTTTTATGAAACTCAACGTACGAAATCAAAAATATATATCTTCGCCTTCATGATCATAGCTGGTTGTTGGCGCATAGGCCTGCACTATCTTTAACCTGTATCTCTTGTTTAGCTTGAGCACAACGGCCACGACTCTCTTGATAATGCTGAAAAACTGCTCCACGTTTTCTGCTATTTCTATGTGCAATTAAAACCACACCGGTGCTGTTTCTTCTCTTGGGCTCCACAGCAGCACAGAATATGACGGCTAGTGAGCTCCACGCAGCCTTCTCATGTTCTTTTTAATTCGCGTTATCCTATAATATCCCCCTTAATGTCACAGAGCTCGTTTATAGTACATCTAAGCTTCCCTGGCTAGACAGAGCCCGTGCATTGAACGTTGTCAGGGTCAATCTCCAATGGCCACCTGTCCGGACGTACAGATTCTTAGCACCTTCTGCTGTATCACTGTTCTGACCACCACCGTCGCCAGGTGCTCTACAGCTGCGGGGGACTGAGGGCCGAGAGTTTTAGTTTGTTAGTCATGAGAGGTGGCGGCCAACTACTACACCAGGTTGGCCAGATCCTTCTCTGATTAGGGTGTTTGTGTGCCTAAGAGCCTTACTAGTGCAGCCCGTCAGGTATCGGGTATGATGCTTACTTCCGGAGCAGGCAGCACTCCATACCTGCATGAGGGGGGCATAAAGAGACAGACGACAAATAGTGAGAGATTGAGTGAAGTTTCTCATGGACGACGAAGTACACTCTCCTATAGTGACACGTAGCCAGCGTTTGTCGGTTTAACATTGTCCTCCGTGGTTCTCACGTAGGGAGCTGACACCCTGGCTTACTGATGATATTCTGTGACGTCTGGCTGCTGGAAAGGTAAGCTACGGCCATGCTCAAGTTTATAGCTACGAAACAATAACTAGTTAGAAGCTCAGCTGGGCAAACAGGAGGTGGTCAAGAGAAGCTGAGCTTCTCAGCTGGCTAGTAGAAGCTCGTCTCGCGCTGCTCTGTCTAAGCGTATCCGCCATGAATGAAAGCTTCTCGAACGTGCGGTGACTGTTTGTTAACTATTAGGCTTTTGGCTGTAACTTACCAAACATGCGCCTAGCGAGATTATTTAACTTGCCAAACTATGGGAACAGCAACGCGATAACGCGAGTACGGCCTTGAAAGGGTCACACTGTCGCAGACGTTAGCTAGGCTAGTTTTGCTTCCGTGTGACTCATCGCGAGTGGCCGCCCCGGAACCGTAGAAAAGAAAACGTTTGTAATGTAAACCTATTGATGCTACCGAGGATCAAATTCGGTACAAAGGGCTTTAGAACATATAAAAGACGGTTTTGAAGATGCTAACTTTTTATCCTTTGATTAATAGCTGGCGTTTCTTCAAGCAAGTGGCCATTGACAACAGCGGCAGGTTTTGCTGACATATACATTCCTGCATGTGACTGGTATAGATTATACAACCCCTGTTGCACAATGTACAAATGGTGTGGCATGCTTCTTTTGGCATGCTGTACCTTTTTCTCAATCTCCCAAGGTCTCGAGGAACAAGCTATCCACCTGGCAAGGGGTTGAAAAAACGCCTTGCACTGTCTGCCTGTTGGCTATGTTTTTTTTTTCGCCGTTCTGCACACATAACAAATGTCAGAGCTACGCATGCAGTATTCCTGAGCGCTCTTTTTATTTATCCATGAACTGCACATTCCAATGAAGGCCGCTTGTGGGACTTCAAAAAAAATTATTGTGAAGGCTGGATGCTCTGCAGTAGAACTTTAGTAGGAATTTGAGACGCCATGTTTATAAGAATAAAGGAAATGTATTCCGTGCAAATGCAGTTAACCTTTCTCTTTCAGTAGTTTTGGGCTTGTTTCTCCAGCAGACCTCCAATCTTTCATTATTACTGGTTTGTTTACGATAATGCAAATAATGCTGGATAAGTTAAGTAAGTATTATTACCGGTTATCTCAAATTAGCACACTCCCGCACAAACTAGCACACTCGGAGTCTCCTTCCCCGAAAACGGAGAGAAAGCTACTTTTCCTCCAACAAGTTACGGTGACCCAACTCACGCATGTTTACCCCAAATCGCTCACGCATGTTCACCCTAAATGTTCACCCCAAATCGCGCCCTTTGTGAAGAAGACCCGTGCTTATTGGTGCAAGCTTTACTACTTTCGTGTATCAGTACTTGACTCTTAACGCCAACCTCAAGCCAAAAGAACATCCTGTCCCAGCTTGGCCTCCATAACACCGTCACTCAATTTGTGAAACTCAGCAAGAAAAACCGAATTATTCTCGTCGTTTTCCACAGGTGGTCGTTTTATTGAAACAAAACTGGCTTTCCGAACTCACCGCTACAGAAGCTCCCATGCAAGCTCCCTGAGACATTCGTCACCACATACTTCTCTCGCCTATTCCCAAGCATATGCACCTTACTCCTAACCAAAAAAGGCGACATGTCCAGGTCCGTGTGCGTCGTCAAAATACCCCAACCAACCTGACACTCCCCGCCCAGACATCGCCCAAAACACCCATTTATCGGCCCATACACCTCCCGTAACTGATACAACGCACACCGCCAAAATGTCCCTAACCTTTCTCAACGCAAAAACGCCACCACCAAAGAAACAGCCATAGTATATTCAACAGGCAAAATTGACAAACGCAAGAGACACGAAGATTAACTAAGAAATTAAAATGCCCTTACATGACGACTGGTAGTACAACTATATCAACTTTCTCACATACAATAATATTATCCGAAGTTTTCAAGAAAGTTGTCTAAACACTGCCCAACAGTGCCCAATATCCCCACAAAGACATTTTCATCAATGTAACAAAAACTTAGTCCGCATCACCAGAACAGGAATAAAACCCTCAAAACTTCTGCTACATCATAAATGCCATAGGTGTAACCAAAGTACAGGAAGATCAATATCTAGGCTTAACATAAACATCAGACCTAAGGTGAAACGAGCATATAGATGGCATTACTTCATCTGCGACGAAAAACAGTTTTTTCTTCGTAGATAACTTTATTTCGCACCATGATCAACAAAACTACTAGCATACGAAACGTTTGTTACGCCGATCCTCGAATATGGAAACACAGTGTGGTTTCCCCACACCCAGACGAAGAAAAAGAAAATAGAAGCAATACATAGGGTGGCCCTGCGATATATAAATAATAAATGTACATGCGAGGGCTATTCAACTAACTCGCTAGCTATTTCTTGACTGCTTGTGCTAGAAGGACGAGCGAAACAGGCACGTCTAAGTATTCCTTGTCAACTCCTACGTAGTTACTACAAAATCAAGAATTTGTACTCACAAACACGAGCTACCAGGCACAAACACACAAACACCTTAGTATATATAAGTATAGCAATCTTGCGTTTAAATACTCCTTTTTTTCTTCTTGCGGTTTATTAATGGAATATGCTAGCATTTTTCACCACCTATGCGAAGTCGTTATCGGGTTTCGAACCAAGAATTGAAAAAAAAATATTCATCTATTCTGTTTAAATTGCCAAATGCTTATCTTTGATTACACAGACCAGCACACACAACTACGTGTACCTAGTGCACGCAGTATTGTAGTCGGTTTACAATGTTTAGGTTTCCATTTCATATATCATGAAAACTAGCCTGTACTACTATGAAATTTAGGTATTATGTAGTGCAAATTGCAATTGTGTAAACTGCAAAGTTGTTCTCACTCACTTTGATTTACTAACTTGTTGCTTGATAGTTGACGTGATGAGTGTTCTTTGCACCTGTACATTGTGCCCGCCTGCAATAGTCTCCAGCAAAGGCCCACAGTATTGAAAATTATTTATAAATAAATACATTTGACGAGAATTTTTCAAACGGTGTTTATAGCCGACCAGGCTTTTGAGGGAAACGTGTGTTGCAGAACCCATCGGCACACTGAATCTTAAGGCGTAAGAAAATGCAGCGGCGGAGGGGTGGTTCGTCGTTGGCTCTTTAATATAGACTGATTTGCAAACGAAGGCGTGTCTTATGATTAGCCGTTGCGCTGAAAATAGAGCTGGATTGGAGTGTGCACATCTTTGAACTCAGTTTGGAGGGCACATGGTACGTAGTTTAGGAATCACCGTAAACATTGTACAAACAAGACCAAGCTACCATCATCACTATATTTCTGGATTCAAAATTGTGCCTCTTGTCACTAAGAATGAGCATCCCATTCTACTACTGCTAGCGATTGTTTTCCGGGAGTTTTTTGATCTAGAGGACTGGGTTCAACCCTGTAAAGTTTCGAAGCGTAAGTTATACCCGATAACATGAATAATGAGCTCATTCTGCACCTGTAAGATAAACTTGAGGCTAAACAGCGTTCATATAGGTGCCGATTTTAAAAATAGGCTTTTACAGGCGTTGATAAGCATTCAGATACAAACGACAAAATAGGAATTTATAGGCACTGTAAAACATAACAAAAAATTCCTTCTTAGCCTCTATTTCTTGCTAATATATAGAGGTTGGGCGACGGGAGCGTAGGAGAACAAAACAGGCATTTGTTTGAAATCCGGTCTCTACTTATAACTGCTCAAGATTATTTAGTAGCGAACAAAAAGCCTACAAGTGGCCCGAGCCTACTTGGATCAGTATGCAAAGCCCCTAGGAAGTTTTAGAACATGGGCCCACTTGCCTTAATTACAGGATGACCGCACTGATCCTGTAGTGAGCCGGAGATCATTTGCTCAGAAAGCTTAAGTGTAACACATCGACACGTCACACGGCACGAAGCAAATGCCCCGCAGTGCAACTGCGTTATGTCGCAAACTCGTCTCCAAGCACGTACCTTTGTCGCCGCAGAGAAACGCCGGAACGGGCACTCCAGTCACGTTCGGAGGATCGACGAGGGTACGGCCGTGTGGCAGCCGGCATCCATCTCTCCTCGTTACAGCTCAACGGCCTTATAGCCACGTTCCTCGAAACGTTGGCGTTGTTTTTGTGCTAAACTGCGGGCTCAGCGATTATACAAGGCCGCTTCGAGCGGTTTTATGTGATCTTATATACTGCTTATATAGAAAAAACATTACGGCCACGTGAGAGGTTATCAGGAAATCTGCAGTATTAAATACCACCACGAGGTAATGCGCTTGACGAGTTAACCTTTTTAACCGCACAAACACACTCGAAATAACAGACCTTGTCTCCCGTCTGTTAATCCTTCGCCCTCGCCTGCCTTCGCGGCCAAGTTAGCCGCTGGCTTTTAGCCTCTGTTGACTGTGCCTCGTCCCCCGCAGCGTTATGTGGCTCAGTGGCTAATGCGCTGTGGTGCTGAACCCAAAGACGCGGGTTCCATTTCTGGCCGCGTCAGCCGCTTTTCTGATAGAGGGGAAGAGCAAAACGCCCGTGTGCACGAGATGTCGGTGCATGTTATTGGCTCCCGGTGGTGAAAATAATTCTGGAGCCCTTCACTGCGGCGTGCCTCATCGCCTGTGCAGCATCGACGTGTTAAACCCAATAGTTAATCAATCGCTGTGACCCCTTTTTTATTATTAAACACTGACTACTTTTGCGCCCAACTCTACTGTGTAGGGTGTCCCAACTAGGCCAAGCCACTACCGCAATAGATGAGGTTTTTCATTCCGTGCGCTAATATCAACTTTCGACAACCCATTTCCTGCCCCTCACCTGGATGACCGCAGACCAAAACAGCCGCACATAGCTAAAAGCTGCGTGACGGAAAAGCTACGGGAACGCCAACAAGGATCTTCGAAACTTCTTATTCCAGCGACACAATAGGTTCATTAGCATTTGAGCAATCCGCGCGGCCTGCTGCACTACGCAGCAAGTGATTAATTCTCTTCTTCTACCCAGGCTAGGACCGTTGTGGCTTCTTTTTTTTACTTTTCTCCTTCTGCTCCTTGCGGATCGCTAACTTGGTGCCTTTCCAATGTCACCTACCTGTTCTGAACTAGATAATGAGGTTCGCTGGCTGAAGGTAACAATCGAAAGCAAATTCACTGCACTAATCGATGAACTTCGGGCGAAATTGGCTCTCGGCGAGCAAAAAATGCCCTCCTATCAATAAGAATTGCAAGTCACCAATACCTCGATCTTCTTAAGCAAATATTACGATACAATCAAGGCTTGATGTGACAGCTTGATTGCAGAGAGTAAGGACTTAAAAACAGCTAACGAGGAACTTAAGGCTTTGAACATTCTTCTGACAAAACAAGTAGCCCAAATTGATCTATACTCTCGTATGAACAACGTAGACATTCGTGGTGTGCCAAATGCTGCAGGCGAGAATCTTCCGCAGCTAATTGCTCACAACGTATGGGTACGAGCTAGTTGGTACTCCATCTAAACACCATAGAGCACAGTAGGCAAGACAAAGCACTCGCCCGTGTCCCCTTAGTCCTTTGTCTTGCCTACTGCGCTCTACGGTGTTTAGATGATTGCTCACATTGGATCCAAGGTAGAATGCCCCGTCACCCTATCAGATATTCACGTTGTTCATAGGGTACCTGCTTACAACAGCCCGAGAGCCAACATCATAGTCAGGTTAGTCTCTAGAGACAAAAAAACGGCTTCCAGAACAGACCAAAAAATGCTATTTTGACATCTAAAGATCTTGGCACTGGTGCCGAAGCGGCTCCAGTATTTTTTAAAGATCATCTGACACCAAAGAACAAGGCACTGTTTTCAGAAGGGCTCAAGCGAAAGAAAGCAACGCAGTGACTGTCCTGGACCCATCAAGGGGTCATAAAAGTTCGGAAAGTACCCACGAGCAAAGTTTATGATAGCGTCGCATGATGACGTACGTATTATTCCCTAAAAAACCACACTGTAGTATCTTCCAGCTTTCCACATTTCATGGCTTACGAACTATTCGAACCATACTATTTTCCACAAGATATGAAAGGTTCATCGCAACTATCTCTTTTGCACTTGAACATCAGAAGCTTGCCAGTGCGCTGTGACGCCCTCTAATTTCTACGCAAGCCTGGATCGCAAATTTTATTTCATAGCTCTGCCAGGTTATCAGCTAGAAGCTTCTTTCGGTAAGCCCACATCTAAACCAAATACCTACACTGCCGTCACATGGGGCCGCAGCCCTCTACATGAGCTCTTCCCTTCCATATGCTGTCCTGAATAACATCATTGTTTCGTCTGAATGGTGTGCATCACTGCTCGTCGAGGTTACATCAGACTATGCATCGCGAGATATAGTTCCCACAAACCAAGATGTACTCCCTTAGGAATAATATATAGGTTCCTCAAAATAGAAAAGAACAATTTTGAGCTAAATTCGAAAAAGTACTCTGCAGTTACCGTAATTCCACAACACAAATTAGTATTATGGATAATAATAACATTACCGTTTGAAAAGATTCATCTAACTTCGGTTATGTTTTACCTCCTATGCAGTCAAGGCTTACAACAATTAATGACGCCACCGACCCGAATATCAAGCAGCAAACAAAGTAGAATTGATCACATAATGACGGTGTATGTCTTAACAACGTTCAAAACAGGTACAATTTTTTCAGACATAACAGATCGTCTGCCCGTTTTTGCAATAGCACACCCACGCGATAGAATAAAGGAAGCGAAGTGGCGCACTATTTAAAATCGCGAAAAAACTTTCAGTTCGCTATCTACGGAACATTGCCAGCCTTTATATGAAGCAGAATCCACTGAGGATAAGTTTGACTGTTCTCTAAATTCTTTCGTGGAGCACATAAAACGTGACGAAGTTACAGTTACCCAAACTACAACCACAGTGAAGCGGAAACCATAGTTAACGACTGGATCCTAAAATTCAGTAACCATAAGAATAATATGTACAAAAAACTCAAGCGCAATCCCGATAAACTTTTTCTGCAGAACAAGTACAAAGTGGACAATAAGTTGTTTACAAACCTAATTAATGTTTCACAATGAAACTAGTTCCAGTTGAGGTTACAGCAAGCAAATGGGAACAGCAGTGGAACCTGGAGGTTATTATTTCTGTATTACACAAACGCAGCACAGCTAACATTGTGACGAAACTATTTGTCAATGCTGGCATAGTAACGAGTAGAAGTGCACCTTTAGAAGCATTTATTAGTTATTTTGTCACGGTGACTTCTAAATTATTACAGACACCATCAGGGGAAGTATGAATTAACCTCGTGAAAGGCATAAACAGTGCTAGATCCTTCTTTCTGCAAAGAGTAGACAAACACGAAAGTTATCAGTTATATTTAAATTTAAAACCAACTGCAACAATAGGATACGACGACGTTTCGGTATCACTGCTGAAAACGTGCGGAACACGTCTAAGTGAACCTTTAGAGAATATTATCAACCACATGTGCACCTCCGGGTACTTTCCAACAGAACCTAAAATATCAAAAATTGTACCGATATTCAAAAAAAAGTACAATAACGAAACCCCAGAACTACCGACCAACTACCAACCAGCAAAGGCGGTGCTGTCTCCTTTGACCATTTTGTTTACTTCGAATGGATTATATGCAAAAGAGCAATACGGTTACATGAAAGGAAAGTCAACAGAGCTGGCTCTACTTACTTCAAAAAATAAAAAAAGAATATTCTAAACAATCTACTTACAATGGGCGTGTTCGTGGATTTGACAAGTGTGTTTGTTGTGATAAACCACAATCTATTGATAACAAAATCAGAAAAATACGGTATTCGTGGGTCCCCTCTCGACCTGTAAATAATTACCTGCTAAACCACGAGCGATACGTATGCATCATTGGTGCCTTATCCCATAGACTGATTACAACTAATCGTATACCACAGGGATCACTTTTAGGACTTTTCTTGTTTTTTGTATCAATGATTTTCCTGTGTATTTAAAACAACCATGTGCTTTGTACACTGATGACACTAACATTTTCCTGACTGCGAGACATGAATATGATCACTGTAAAAAAGCTAACGGCGTTCTAGCCAAACTGCCCCAGTGGCTAAACCAGAACCATCTAGTTGCAAATGTTACTGAGCGGAACTATATTGTCTTTTCAACAAAAAACTCTCTATTAAACAGTGCATTCGTACGGCTTAGGAATGTTAACCTCGAAAACGTAAAACACCCAAAGTTCTTAGGTGTATAATCAGACGACAACCTTCTACCAAAACATTGCAGTGCTTTGTAAGGTACGCAAGTGTTACCCCTAAATATATGATTACAATGTAACATAGCTTATTACATTCTTGTATTACGTGCGCAGTCTGTGTATAGGGATTAACTTATCGCACCACTCTTCCACCTGTCAAAATTTCGAAAAACAAAGCTCTTCGCGCCATGCTATCTATACATAGAAATTAATCTGTCAGATTTGCAGATCAAATGCTGAATAGGATGCCCTTAAGCACTTTTATAAAATATCGTGCCCTGATGCTTCTGTATAATATAAATCGCAATATCATTCCCAGTACTTCAATTACAGTAACACACCACTCTATGAAATACTCCTTTGGAACAACTTGCCCAAGCATATTAGCAGTACCTGAGATAAGAACTAACTATGGATTTTTTTTTCCTTTGTGGCTGCACGCTTACGGAACAAGCTCACAGAGAACATCACGTCAGCACCATCATTTTATATATTAAAAAAAACTAAAGATAAAGTGTTTATATTGTTTGACTGAGTTACCAAACCTCAGAGTGTTCATATGACCAGCGTTTCACTTTTTTATTGCAATTGTTTTTAACTTTGCTTTCCAGCATGGCTGATTTTTTTGTTTCTCCTTTTTTTCCGCGGCCAGTAACCTTTCTCTTTCATGACTGTTATTTGTTGTGTTATTATGCATCTATCCTATGTGTCTTTAATTGCTCGTACGAGGATAATGAATGTTTTGTTCATAAATGCTCAAAAATATTGATACCGCATACATCGAAAGGACCCCTTTTACAACTAATTCCTGAGTTCAGGTGGCCCCCCTGTATACTTCCACGCAGATGCATTTATTTTTGGTACAGCAAACTTGAAATTTATTGTTCGATTCCTAAGTCCCAGACATTACCGCCGCCTGGAGGAGATTGGAGGATTTGAGGAGAGGCCGGAGTTCGTCAGCTGGGTCACATACTGCTAGCAGTGACAAATAATAAAAAAAACGCTCTGTAATAAACGAAATACTCAACACATGGGCATCACTGATATCTGCCACCGTTTACGGCACGAGATGTCAGTGCCTTATTACACGGAGGATTTGCCTCCCTAGGGCGTGTCTGTTGCTTGTAGCTGATGCGTGTTCACTCTACAGTCATTTCGCATGCTCAACTGAACATGAACTTCATTCACAAAGCGCTATTGCATTTTGGAAGTTCTAATATGCAACAACAGAAGCTCGTCTGCTTATGAACGTGTAATCATAACTGCTTTCGCAAGTCCCCTCCCATCAAATAACGTGGTTGTGGATTTCTATTCAATATTCGTAGCATGTTCCACCAAGAGAATAAATTTAATGAAAAACCGTGATGTCATCCGAGCCGTCGCCGTGAATGGTTGCGCCAGATGATTAGGAAAACATGGATAAACGGCAAAAATAACAACAAAAAGAAAAGATGTCGGATGTTGCCCACAAAAGTTTAAGCCACAGGGAATGTAAAAGCATAGCTGTTGAATTGCCAAGCCTGATCCTTTAATCTCATTTTTTCCCCTTCCCTTTCCGTAAATCGGCCTTCCCCCTGTTGCAATGGCTGGGCCCATGCACGCGTTAGGTTTTTTATCATACCCACTGACATGTCCATCGTGCCCAGTTTTCGAACTAGGTTATTATTAAAATGAACTGACGCCTGAAATCACAATTAGGCGGCTATAGAATGTCTATAGAGTGAGATCAAACCACTGTGCGCTTCTGGTAGGCCGGTAATGAAGATAAGCTAACGTGGAATATGGAAAGAAATATATATTTTCTACCGCTACAAGTGCCCAACAAACGACACGAATTGCCAGTTTCATTGCCCTAGGATGCTATTTGCACAGTCAGAATTTTCCGCTTCATCTGTGTAAAAAAATCTAACTCTATATGGCAGTTAATGTATTCGCCGTGCAGCTTCTTTGGTTAGCTTTTGTTCACGCCTTAATGCACATATTTTGGGAAACTCAAGGTGAAGCTACAATTAGCCTAAACCTTTACTGCGTGGTCTCTGCAAATCTAATGCCATACTTGTTCACTACATCTTCTGCCGTCTTTGCTTTCATTGAATGGCAGGGGCGTCAACAATACCGCGCGTTTCCGGTTCCTCAGACGCTAAAGCGGAAGTATTCGGGATGAACGCCTAGGTCAGCCAACGTGCGAGCATACAATGCATGTTGCCCGTTGTACTGGGAACAACTATACTTCACTTACAGAAATGAGAAGATCGCGGACGCTATCCCGAACGGCCGCTACAGAAACACTCGCTGTGACTACAGTTTGGTGATACAAATTGTTCTTATGCAAGAGCAGTACATTGTGACAGCGTGAAAGAGTGTGTTCCCATTCGGCGAGAGCTACTGAAATCGTTTCCGGAGATGTGATTTCATGGTTTAACGATGCAGCGCCTGCTTGCAAAGAATAAGAGCAGAAACCACACACAAGCAAAAAGAAACGAAAAGAATGATGGTCATGGGACTTCAGCAGCGATTTGACCCCGCCCGTTGCCTTCATGCATCAACTGGTCAATGGAAGCGCTCGTGTTTGTATCGTCTTCGTTTCATCCCGTTCATGGCGCTGCCCTCTACTGTAAAAGTTATGTGCCAACTGGCTGAAGCTTCAGCTCTTCTGGGAAATAGAGGTTGCAGGAAATTGCATCGCTTTAGGTTACTGCCATCACGTCCTTAGCATTACGAACGGGTGCACAGCGTTGTTAACGCTGTCTTGCTCAAGGACACTTGCCTGCCTCCTGTTTTTTTGAGTATGTGTCGACCCCATTTGTGCTCGCGAGAACCAACACGCAGTATGTTGTTCACGAACCGGAAGTGACTATATCATGGCATATGCTGACGTGCGTGCTCTGTGAGGGGTAGCGTATCAACGGAGCCGAGATATATTGAGTCTAGGACAGTAAGGCTTCGAATGGGTGCGCGGACTTTCTTCAGCCATTTTTGATTGCGTATTTATGCTTTGTTTATACACTCTTGTATAACATTCCTGAAGTAGTTCTCCTTCCTGTACATTACTGCGCACAACCACGTCCGCCTATCATCCATAAACAAATTTATTAAATGAACGCTTCTACAGTACCATACCTGACATGATTTCCAATTATATTCGGCCCGACCACACAAACTAGGACGCAATTCTTCGATTTGTTACATTCGCCTACAACAGTGTTGTGGATAGGACTACTGCTTACTCGCCTTTTTCGTTGTTTTTAACCGCCAACCGTCTTTTCCTCTCGACAAAACCTTCTTTTCTGCTTATATCTCGCCTCTACCACTGTCGCCGCCTTGCCACCTTGAACCTTGAAGCCTGCCAGCCTGACCGGAAACTTCCCTATGACGCCACAGTGACGTGCTTCGCTATGACTACAGTTCCGACCTGGTGACGCCCCTTCCCAAGCCCAGACTGTGCGAAAAATTCCAGCATAAATTTATTGGTCTCTACAAAAACCTTGAAGAAACCTCCCCTGTGAATTGCCGACTCGCCCTTGTACGCAAGACAGTTGGCTGTGCGGAGCGAACACAGGACTTCAGCGAAAATTACTGAGGTCAAGCCACAAATATTTTGTGCGGGCATACTTACCTATTTTAGCTGTTTTACTAGGCTGAACTCGGTTTTGCTATTTTCTAAATTTCCGGTGGCGTGTGTGGCTGCGTGAAGGCTCGGTTGCAGAGTGCGGAAGACCAGAGTACGCGGAGAGGGAGGTGGGAGCGGAGTGGGAATGCGAAAATGCAGAGGCAAAGAGAAGGGAATACGAAAAAAATGAGCCTGTCGACAGCAAAGCAGAGTTGGTTCACGACGACAAATCAAACATGAGCAATTGGCAGAACACTGAAATTTGCTTCCCACGAACCACGTGTATTCGGTGTAAGTTCACTTGCTAAATACCACTAAAACACTTGACGTAATGAATATACGGAAAATAAAATATTTTTCATCGTTCGCACAATGAAAAGCCTACGTGTTTCTGTTCTCCCTTTCCCTTGTGGGCACCGATTAGCGCAGTAAAAAACGTGGTTTATACAATTTTAAAGCTTCTTACTTCGGACATTTGCTGAGAAATGCCCAGGAAAAGGCTTTAATAAACATTTATAAGATGTCGGATCAGAGTCACACCTTTCGAGGGAAGTTGGCCAGCGCATCAAAGTCTTAGAGTGCTAACCGAGCACTTTTCTGGGGTTTAAACCACCTTCGACAAAGCCCTCCAAAGCTTTAAAACAAGTGAATCCGCCTTGCGGCCGTTTTTACCAGATGGCAATGGGCTTAGTAGGATGCAGAATTACATGCAGACTACGGGGACTTATACCAACTTAAGAATCAGAAATCACATCATTTAGGCCACGTAACACTGAGGACTGGACGAAAGGAGGCTGGTTATGAGGCGGTGCTGGAGCTTTCTTACTAACCCGTCACCATCACAGCTGCGTTACCCTGCCTATACCTATTGGCATGTGCCTCCGGGCAATCCTTTTACGTATGGTTCCACTTCCTGCACCATACGTGTAAGATAAATAAGCGCCACTTATAAATAACACGTATAAGATACGTATAAGCGCCACTTCCTGAATTAAACATCAAGGTGCCCTCGCTTTCCATTCAATTAAAAAAACACTGGCACGCTCGAATCCAAACGGGTCTGAAAAATAATCAACTAAACGTCAACTGCTGAACATGTGGATGCTCCAACCACACCATTTAATGCCACCTTGCCTTGCACCAGCATACGATACGGCTCATGAATAACAACACTTGCGCCGTTACTCCAGAGACTTTGGATGCCGCTTTGCCCAGATAGGCCCTCTTTGGGCCCTCGGCTATCATCATGTTCGCATAGACGGTTAGAGCTGGTGGCCCAGCCTCAGGAGCCAAAGACATTGAATTTTGCCCCTGATCTCTTACGTCTTCATTTTTGCCCTCCTCTCTGCTTAATAATAAGCGAAGCTAATTAATAAAAAAGAGCCCCCTTATTCTTAAGAGAGAGAGCGGTAAACATTATTGAGCCAAGCTCTGTGACGGGAAGTACCACCACCATTAGCCGTTTTCCATTTCAAATTCCATTTCCCTGTTGTCGTAATAAGGATAATAAGGAGGGCGCGAATCAGTTCCCCTGGATATTCAACTTTGCAGAATAGAAAGACATCATCGTTTTTCATTTCGGTAATTTTAATCGTCATTTTTATTGATTGATTGATTGTAGGGTTTAACGCGCCGACGCAACGCAGGCGATGAGGGGCGTCGTAGTGGATGGATCGGGATTATATTTGGCCACCCGGGGATCTTAAAGTTCACCGAAATCTCATACACACGGGCGCTTGTGCTTTTCGCCTCCATCAGAAAAGCGGCCGCCGTGGCCGGGAATCGAACCCGCGATCTCGTGCTCAGCAGCGCAACGCCTTAGCCACTGAGCCACCGCAGCGGGTAATCGTGATTTTCACACAATCTCGATGTCGAGGTCTTTGGGGATGTGGTTTAAAATCGTTAGAATAGAACGGTGTCCCGCTATAAATAGTCGTCTACTGTCCTAGCTGGAGCAACGTTGTTCCCACTTATCGTCTCGTCCTGCAATGATGTAAGTAAATTCGGGCAATTCAAAGTGTGCTCCAGACACCGGTTCAGATTTCGCATTAACGGGAACCGACTGTTTCCCCCCTGTGGTTCTGTAAACCACTGATGTTTCCCAGGTAATTCTCCGGGAGGACACTCAGCAGTATCGAAAACTAACGCTATCCTTAGTGCGCAAAATACGCTCTATCTCCAACCCCTAAATTGCTCCTGCGCGAGGCTTTGCTAGAATTTATTACGAAAAGCACACTTTCGGCAATTATTATATTTGGCGTTCTTGCCCCAATGAACTGCCCCACCAAGCCGTTGGCCATCCCAACTCCCAAATATGTTCGCGGGGGATCACCTCAGTGGATTTCGTGAATGTGAAAATTCCAACCCTCGCTGAAGCATGACCTATTTTTAGGTAGAAGATTCACTTGCGCAAACCCTGATAAGCAGTAGAGGGAGAAGTTACACCGCTTATGCCACTACCAGAGGGCCCCCGGCTACATGCATATACATTATCTACGACTTGACAGCGGTAAAATCGAGATTGAAAGTAACCAAGGTTAGGCCTAGACATTACGTTATGCTTAATGTCACCCTTTAGGTGCAATGTACTCTACCTGTGCACATTAGCAACAAAAATGATTGTACTCGCCCGATTTCAACTGCAGGCACACGTTCATGTTATACGACATGAAAGAAAAAAATTACGATTGCATTCCCGCGCTCCGGCGCATACAGGATAGCTGCCGCAGGTATAATTGCCACGATGCATTTCCACACCGCTGCGCATATCAGCGGGGGGTGTTAGATGAAAGCTTTAAAATTAGGAATGTATGCTGTATTAACGTACATTGCTAAATACGCTGCTAGGGCGTGCGCCAAGGTTTAATTTTAAAGCAAATTACTTACACCGCGAGCACGAAGAGCACCTACCGTAGCATATTCGTGCTCTCACTCTAAATATTGTGTAAGCCAAAGAATGCTTTTCCAAGCGTGACGAACGCAGAGGGGAGCAGATACCCGCAATGACAAATCACCCAAGTGCCAATAAGCACCGATGCGGGCTGCGTTAGGACGAAATTTAGTTTTGGCGCTGACAAACCCTTTATCAATTTTCTCTGTGATCATAAAGCTAGCACCCAGTTCCCGTTAATTCTAAAAGTGGGCACTTCATACCTAACTACAGTATTGTTTCTTTTGAAGCGGAGGCTGTTTTACGGACAAATTTTAAACAAATGAAGCATGGTTTGGGTGCCTTTGGTACCAAACATCTTGTGTGCGCGAGACTGCCACTGTCGGCCCGAGTCAGCCACCCACCTCTTCACACTGGAAACGTGCCCCACTTAATTCAAAGAAGTTTAATTGTTCCCGTCAGGCACCACAATCTGCCCCAAGAGCATCACGAGAGTGTAGAGAAGTCCAAGCCCGAACAATCATAAAATTATATTGAGATCAACCGCCTACACTCTACGCGTATTGACCGTTTGACTCTGGAAGAGCAGCCTCGTCATCCATTGTCGTTTTAAACAGTCAAACAACCAACACTGGAGAGAATCCTGTCAGTGTAAGTGTACAGCCCCCTTCAAGCTAAAGAAGTGGCTATAGCCGTCACGGTGAGCCAAACAGACGCAAAAGTCTTAACAAACTGTCAGCAGGCCTGCTGCAACTTTGCAAAGTGCCCATTGCACGTCGCAATGCTTCGAATCATAAATGATAAACCACCGATGAGACCATTAAATTTTGTATGAGCGCCAATTCACAGCGGCATCCCTGGCAACGAGAGGGCCAACTTGGTTGCTCAAGATTTGACCCTCTGAGCCATCACTCGTGAGGCCGACCCCTTCCGCATCGATCCTCAGATCACGTAACAGGAATTAACGAAGCACTGCATGCACTCTCATAGAGCATATCGCTCCGCTCACGCATAGCTAACCAGAAACCAGAAAAGAATATTCTGCGCCCCGAAGTTGATACTTTCTCTCACACTATCCGCACCCCGCCGCTCCCCCACTGATTTTGGCTTTCATGGTTTTCAAGAAAACCAAGTACTCACAAAGGCACTGTAGGTGGCTTCAGGCTCCTCTAACGTTCATCTTTCACATCACCATCGGATAGAGCCAGGGCCGGCCTCAGACACAAGCTCCACGTGATCGGAAGGCGGCCAATCGACGTGGCCCCAGAACCAGACATCCTGGACTGAAGATGACTCCATGTACTTTCACTTTGGTTGATTTATCGATTGATTGATTGATTGTTCAATTGATTGATTGATCAGTCGATTGATCGATCGATCGATCGATTGATTGATTGGTTTATTGATTGATTAATTGATTGATTGATTGATTGATTGATTGATTGATTGATTGATTGATTGATTGATTGATTGATTGATTGATTGATTGATTGATTGATTGATTGATTGATTGATTGATTAATCGACCGATATATCTATCAATCGGGCGATCAATCGGTCGAAATATTTTAATGGGCTTAAATTACAGTGTTCTTTACCTATATTGTAAACGTTTTTCATTACACCTCGGGGACAAGGGCTGAGGTTTTTGTGCAAACACCATGTACTGCCTCTGATCAAACAAACCTTCGCTCCTTTCACGTAAAAGTATTTATACAAACGAATATAAAGGCCCTACAGCCCTCATCACGGCATATGACTTCCAAACGAATGTGTTTCTATGTGTTCCGGAAAGTAGTAACCCGGCATAATTTATAATAAAAATATCACCTAGCGAGGAAGAAAGTGAGGCATTCCTGTGAGATTCCGAGTGGTGAGGATAATTAATTACCAATATATTTGCAAATCTGAAGCAATCAATGGTAGATAAATTTATTGTCGGCTGCAAAATCATAATGAGAGATACACCTGGTGCGTCCAAACAGCCTCGTGGCCAGCTACCCTAAAGATGAATTTAAAGATCCCTAACAGCGCGCCAATTTCTTCACAAAGAAGTTTTCTTAGTCGTTCTCAGCGCAAGGTCTTCCTGAATTTCAGGATAGTCAATTAATCAATCTTTCGCGTGCAACAGTGCAGTTTTCTTCTAATAGTTTAATGCCAATCTTATTAGAGAAACGGCGCTAGTAATTTGCAGGTGCTTTCATCCCAAATACAGAGGCCCTAGAAAAATAGCTCTTTTATCCCCTTGCTCTGAATTCCTAGTGCGGATTACCAACTGCTGTTATAGAGCCATGGCTATTAAGCAGATTACAACTTCAGGCAGAAGTTTTACAGTCTATCCCGCATGCATCCTGAGTGTAAACGTTGAATAAAAATATAGGCAAACTAGTCGTACTGGCTGATCCAGTTACATACGGCGGTTCCTTTTCGTGTTCCGTCGGCTTATTTTTTTTTCGGCAAAACGCGAATCGGGCAGCAAAACACACTAAAACTTTCCCTGGTCCTTCGTTGAAGCGCAATATTCCATAAAGCAGCTGGATTGACACTTCAGTCCGTACTGCTACGTATCACGCCGATGAACGCAAAAAAATAATGGTAAAACGAGGCTCCATTTTCGCAGTTCGGTTCACTTTTTATGTCTTGGCGTATTGGTACCATCGGCACCATCGGCAGGACGGTCGTTTGCCTTCCAAGTTTCGCCCTGCAGTTGAGCCAACCATTATAAAAGTCCATAAAGTTTTTGTTCTTGGTTTCGTTGCTGTCATTTGACTTTGTTTATGTGTTGGAAAACCTTGCCCCCTTTCAACAAACTATATTTTTCTCGAGCTGTAGGGAGAACAAAAAACGTTTTTTTTTTGTTTTGCCCATCCTGGGCTCCGAAGCCTTTGGTAAACACTCTCTGACATAGGTGATCTTTTATTAAAAAGTATAGCCATTTACTTAAAGCTATGTTTCTCACATGACAAGCTTTTACGTTGAGTTCTGCGTTGTTAACGAAATAAAGTTGAAATCTTCAGTATTCTTTTGCCTAAGCAGCCACACAATGCAGCTACCCTTACAGGTTCTCCTCATTGCTACTATTTCTTTGAAACCTCTAACAACGACATCTTGATCCTCAGATTACACAAATAACTAGATATATGTAGATGCTAACGTAAATAAAAATTCTTTATAAAATTTGAGCTCTGATACGCCAAGGTGTGAAAGCAAGATAACGCACCTAAATATTACAAATATAGTCATTAGCAAAGTATACTCCTGTCCCAAAATTCTGAGGCTTCAAGGTAAATTTGCCCTTCATGGAACATTTCCCTACAAGGAAAATCAGTAGGAGAGGTACATAGGGATATGCAATGCCTATTGAAGCTGATTCAAACAATTGAGACTCACAATTTTAATACTTGATTTTGTTAAAAATAACGTTGTGTGAATTGGGAGCGCTTATTATATTGTTTTGTCCTTTAAAATGTTTGGTTTTCGTTCCACCTACGGTTTAAAATCACACCTTCCAAAAGAAAAAGAACCGCCATAATATTTAACTGAGACATGCCTGACCGGGACGATGCACACAATGCCCTAATCAATAAGAGTGCTAAGAAACAAAGAAAAAATGATCGAGAAATTTGTAGAATTGTCTACTAAAGCCTAGCATTCTTATGCCGGTTTTCTTAAATGTGAATTCTTTACAGCCAACCTCGTTGGTTTTTCTAAATCCCGTTCGACCAATTATCATAATTTACGTATTGTAACGATTGCATTTGTAACTTTTGAGAAAATTGGAAATTTAGGGCGCTGCAGGGTTCGCTAGTTTCCGTAATTTCTTTTATATATTTCTTATTTTTTGTTGTTTTAAAATTTTGTTCGACAAATATATGCATTTGCGCTAACATAACGATTACATGTGGAACTTCTGCTAATTCTGTCAAACTGTGGAAATACAGGGCGTAGTACGGTCTGCCATTTTCCGTATTTTTAAAGTATTTTTGTTATTTTTCAGTTTTTCAAGATTTTGTTCTGCCAATTATCTCCATTTACGCTATTAAAACAATTACAGGTGAAACTTTCACAAAATCTGCATCAGTGTAGAAATGCCATTTGTTACACGGCTTGCCGTTTGCGGCAACTTTTTTGTATTTTTGGTATTGTTTAGTTTTTGAAATTTTGTTCTACCAGTTATCTTCATTAACGCTATTATAGCGATTACCGTAGGAACTTTTGCGAAATATGCATTATCGTTGCACGTTTAGCCCTCTTATGTAATTTTTTTTATAATTTTGTTATTTTTTTGGGAAATCTCCTGCGACCATTTATTTTCATTCACGTTATTATAGCGATTACAAGTCGAGCTTCCGAGATATGAGCATTTTTGTGCAAATGCAGGGCGTTACACAGTGCTGGTTATGGGGCTAGTGAATGCTATGCATTGAAAAATTGATGAATCGTGCGCATAGATGGGAATCGACATCAAGTGAAGCTTGAATTGCTTGCTCTCCCAAATTCGTACCTCACAAAGTGCTTCTCTAACTGCTTCTCTGCTCCCACAAAAGGGACGCGACTCTCTCACAAGGCCCCAAGAGTTTTTTTTGGGATTTTTTGGCAGTGGCGTTTCAATCCGCGTCGCGAAACTACATCAGGCGCTTGCTTAAGCTTGGCTGAGCTTGAAGGTCAGTTGCGACACTACCGAGGGCTTCCAAGGTTTGTACCTTCAGCAATAAAGTTCACCTAAAAGTACCTAGATAGGCCGGAGATGCGTCCGTGGGACTACCCTCAACCGAGAAAGGCTGCGTCAGTGAGTTAGCAAACAGTTTACTCGAGCCGAGTAAGAAAAATGTCAAAAAAACAATTCCGGGCCATTTTCACTAACGTAAAACCTGGCGAAGGGCGAAGCATGCAGTCTGTAACTCTATTCTTAACGCCCTGGCGTTTTTGCCAACGGAGATCAAAAACCGTTGGGAGGTACAGGTATACAGCTTTGCTTTAAACGTCTCTTGTCTTCGAAGCACGAAGCTACCTAGCGCTGGGCGTAAACGAGTGTCCCGGTGTTTTAGTACCGTGACTACATGGGACGACGATTACGACGATGACAGTAGTCGCTGACAGATTGAGCACCTACGGGGCTTCGCCCCTTAAAGGTCGCCCCACAAAACTGCACGTTGGAGTTGTTGCTGGAATATTTACGCAAACCCAGAGACATGAAAGATTAAACCCATTTCCACCCAGTGTTAAATCTGCTGAAACAGAAACCTGCGGTTCTGTTGTGTTGGCTCGAACGTAAACGGGCTCTCGCCCGAGAACAGCAGTTACATCGCCACGCAAATTGTACGGTTCGCGCACAGGAATCAGTTGCTACACATCAGCGGCGGAAGGTTCCGTTCCCCCTATCAGAGGGAGAGGAATCTGCCCCTGCGAGATGACTGCGCCCTCTATCGGTGGGTCGGGGAACCTTCTCCTAACCCTGGCAAACAAGCGATTACCAGCAGGCTTACGAAAAGGGTCTACCTAAAACAGCTGCGCAGTTAAGATCGAAGTAAGCCTTCCGCAGCCTTTTCCTTCACTAATTTTTCCTTCACTAACGAAAAGTTCAATTTGTAAACTTTCATGAATGATGAATACAACTGTTGCATGTTCTATTTTGTTCTGGCAGAGTGGCTCATAAATGGTTTGTTTGTCTGGTTGAAGGCCCAGCCGTCCAAAGCAGGCCTCTGAGCCGTGCCAAAGATCTGAGATTAAACTCTGGTGACACCAATTTTCGGGGTTAACAATATTAAACAGTTCGCTTCCTTTCCTCAGCAGAATACTCTGTTCGCAGTACGGGGAGATGTAACGCATAGAACATATTTCAATTTGATCTAATTATCGCATCGACGGAGCAGGAAGGGGAACGGCGCGCAGCTAATGGACATCGCCGTGACGTCACAGCGTTGTATATAAGGAAAAGACGGTGACGTAAGGAAGTGTCTCCGACGTTTCGCAGAAACATCTAACGTCATTTCAAACTCATGGCTCGGCCAGTGGCGACCATGTGGAGGCAGCGTTCAGGAACGGATGCACGTAGGCAAAAAAACAGGTGCAGAGCTGGCCAGAATCGGACTATTGCCAAAACATTCATCTCCTTCCATATCCAGGAAGGAGCTGATAATAGTCGAGAATCGCAATAAAAATCGCCATCCGAGCATTTTTTGTTGAAGACATGTATGAAATATTCACCGCCACGGCCACCTAAACGTCTTCAGGAAGCTCAGCTTCTCATCTTGGACGGCGAGGTGGTCGGAATAGCAACTTTGCCAACCGCCGCAGTGTCATCACGTCCGCCCAAAACGCAGAGATAATGGTATTGTTCTGTGGTACGCGCTCTCTGGGCTCTCAAGCTATGCTAGTGAAAACGACGTTTGTCATGCCCATCTACGTAATTATTTAGCGCGCACGAATATTTAAAATGCTGTTTGGAAATTGCTGGGCGTCTAAGCCCCATTCAAAGCAATGAAAAGCGAGGATAAATATTTTGGTGTCAGCATTCTTTAGGGCACCCGTGAAGGGAACTTCTAGCTGCCGATGACAAAGTAGGGTGGCCTTTAGACGGACAGGCGTGCGGGTAAACGGCGCTGTAAATGTGGGAGTAGAGCATGCTCGAAGATTTCGACCCCTCTTGGCATGTTTCACAGAGCCCTCGCGATTTCCCGTTCGATGGGTTGTAGTGGCTTCGCAGCATGAAGCTACTCCTTACCTGGAAGCCCTGCACGGATGCGGTGCCCAACTAGGAGTGCGCGAATGTCGAAAATAAAACTTAATCCACACTTCCATTCCCTCGGGACGTACTATTGTGTTTTTAATTGAAGCCGATTGAACGCTTTCTTTTATAACAAGACTCCATTGTTCGCAACGACATTTCCCGACGGTATAGAGTGCAGCGAGTTTAGCCCAGGGACCTAGTAAAGAAAATATATTCCACCCTGAATTTTGCATTCATATGAGAGTACGTCTACTAACTCACGTATCGTGAAAGCCGCCAGAAATGGCGTTTTATATTATGTCGTCACATGCAGTATGTGCATCAAGCAGCACGGCCATGAGAAAAATGGTTTTCGCCTATTTTGTTTACCCTGGAGTATACGAGCATATCAGAAGTAACGGGTACATATCATAGTGGTTCCGACAGCACTCCGCTCCTTAGAAACCAGCATGTTAACGTTAGTATGGAGGTAGCTGTCGATTGAAATGATGCTACCAGCCAGAGTGTTTATATAAATGTCCCATTTTGC
The DNA here is from genome assembly GCF_048455015.1 of Haemaphysalis longicornis. NCBI lineage: Eukaryota > Metazoa > Arthropoda > Arachnida > Ixodida > Ixodidae > Haemaphysalis > Haemaphysalis longicornis. Next base: position 203,670,186 of record NW_027526361.1, on the reverse strand, counting down.
GGAAATTAAGCGTTGTTGTTCTTGGTGTTGTAGTTGCGGTTTGCGTTTCCGTTTTTTCTTTCCAGTTACATTAAATGGTCGCTGCTTTTAAAGGCAAGTACGAAATCACGGATCACTTCAATCTTTGTAAGTGCTTGACCAGCGAGGCAGTATAAATTGCAGGTCAGTAGTTTTGGAAAGTGTACATATATTTATTTTTTCTTGCCTTTTGGAAGTGGTGGTGGTTATCGCTTTTTGAATATTTAGTGAAAGGCAAGAAAAACCCTAGTTTAACCCCAGGAGATAAACATATTGTGGTCCGTTTTCTTCTGCTGAAGCCCATGCATTGCCAGAAGGCAGGAATTCTATAATGTTCACAGCTTCACTGCGACCTACATAAGCGTCGCAAGTAAACAAAACCTGGCGTAATCACCGATTCGCCATAGCAGCTAATCCTCTTATAGATATTGTGCGTGATGTTTTAATAATCGAATGGTTGTAACCTTTTATTTTGCAACGAGTCCCCTCTGGTATATCCTGTATAAAGACAGCCAAATGGAATTTTTTGACATTTACAATTTCACCGTGAGCTAACTTTGACAAGTAAATGAAACAATGTAGTGGTGAAGACGCCTTGCGGACAGTTCTCATATAATTCTTGTGCGCGAAAGTTTGCGATAACAACAGTTGTATGTACATCTCTTCTGCTGATCAATTGCGAGCAGGATAACTTGAAAGGGGCCATGCAGACATATCACAACTTTGGTTCAATCCAAAGATTGCCTCGATAGTCATACGGACACCACTTTTAACGTAAACTTCGCTCGAATAAGCTACATAATTAGGAAAAAGGATAATAGCCGTGTGACCCACTAGCTCATTTCCCGACCCAAAACCTATGATGTCATATGTGCCAGCTCTGTGATTGGCTGAGGCCGAAAAGCAAACGCAAATCTGGCAGGGCTTATAAGATTTGCCGAATGAGCTATTTGCGCTTACATTTAGGGCACATCATATTTATAGCAGTAAGGATGGTGGAAGTTACGAAAGTACACGTAAACATAGAAGTACCGATGCACACTGCTATTAATACTGTGCACGCTGTGCTTGTTTCAGCGGCACAGCACTGCGGCTGTTGGGGGTTGTCTCAGACGACACTGGCCGATCCTCTTAAGCGACGGTGTCTAACGTGATCATATTTGTCGAGCGAACACAGGTGCCATCGATATTGACTAACGGTAAACAAGCCTCCGTAGCACGCTAGGTTGAGCCTGAAGACCTGCTCTTGTGATTGCACTGCAGGCGTCATGGAAACACATGATTATGAGTTTTAATAAAAATTTTAACTTAAATTTATTACTTTCTCAGTGAATAAAGCATCGTTTGCTTCCCGACAAGCACTGGGGGCACTACAAAACACGAACTCTTTCAATTAAAGCAAACTTGTATTTTGTTTGCATGGCACGTTCAAATAAAGGAGTTTTTGCATACTCACAAAAAAAATACACGGAACGATTGCCATATGAAGCTATGCGTTAAAAAAGCTGCAGAAATTCAGAGAATTGTCTAATAATGCTTAGTATTTGTATGCCGCTTGCATAGAGTGGGATATTCTGTAGCCTGATATAGGTAGGTATAAGTAGCGAAGTACTTTCGATTAATTGAATGTTTATAGGTTTTCTTTTATTTCCTTCTCCCAATGATGTAACTTTATAACACCATAGAGTCGAAATGCCTGTAATTTTATTGCACCTTTTTGTTTCTGACGATGCAAGGCGTACTGCAGACTTGGCCGGTTTACGCTATGTTTATTCGTATTCCCAACGTTCTTTAGCAGAATTCTAGTTTTTCAGTATTCCGTTTCTGGGTTAGATGTATAACAGGCCTATTCTTGATTTTGTCGGAATATTTTTGTGAATGTTTTTGTGCGTTTTATGGCTTTTGAAAAGTGTGTCCACCCAGTTATCCGCATTTTCACAATTCTAACGTTTAAAGGTATAACTTCGATAAAATCTGCATTTTTGGAAATTCAGGGTGCAACATGGGTTTCACATTTTCATTTTTTATTCCCAATTTGGAAATTCTTTTGGAGGTGCTTTTGATAATTTTTAGTTTTGGGGGAGGTATATAAGATGTGTATTTTTTTATTTTGCCAGGAGATTCTTGTAAAAATGTTATTTAAAATTTTCCTCTTTCTTTTTTGAAATTCGGTCCGACCAATTACCTCCATTTACGCTTTTGAACTATTAAAGGAGTTACCTCCGCTAAATCTGCATTTTTCTGAAAATGCAGGGAGTTACACAGTCATGGTGGTCGGGAAACGCGGCTAGAACTGGTACGGGCTAAAATTTTGCTAAATTTTCCTACGGGATAAAATCATGTTTGTCGAGTGATAGCTAACCGACACCTTCTTATATAACTTTCTGATGGCACGTGCCTTACTCGTTCCACTTTCCCCCTCTTCACATCACTCTCCTGGAAACAAACGATGTATTGGATGCTTGCACTCTGCAACCTAACGTTGCTGTCTTGTACTTCAGAGAAATTTAAGGACGTACCGAGCTAGGAGGAATGAGCCGTTTTCTGGGTTGGCATCTGGAGTAACAGATTTTTCGCTTCCAGTGCATATCCGAGGTCGCCATTGAGTTGAACCCGGGTGCTCAGGATAGCTGCAGACTGCGTTGCCCCAACGCTTCTTCAGCGTGTTGCCAGCGCGGAACTCAAGTTGTCCCAATGCGTGCCTCGTGACAGGTCAACGTCAGGGTGCGTTAGTATCACAGATGAGCGCCACTAACTCAGCACTGTGATTCTGTGGAAGGTAAGAGATGTGGTATCGCCGGTCTGCGTTCAGAAATTACTTGCGCCAGGAGGCGAAGCAAAAGCGAAGAAACGGAGGCAAACATGATACACCGGTAAACAAGTGTTGAAGGAGTATCGACTGGGAGTCCAGAAGTTTTTCGCCTTTAAGGCAGAGAAGCTTGTTCGGGATAGCGTTTTCGCCGCTTCCGAAATTTGAGCGAGGTGGTCAGATCTGCAGCTTTACGCAAATAGGTGCAGTGCTGTAACTCTTTCTGGCGGCGAAAATTACCTGCTTCTCAGACCAAGGGTGTGGCGGACTTCTTGGCCAACATGACTCCCTAAACCTAGCGAACATTGAAAGGGGGTGTCCATGTTCGAGTTTCACTAGTCGAAGATTACGCGTATCACCGCTGCTGTTCGCCTGTAGACGGGTCACGGGACGCTCTTGAACAACGTTCCGCCGTTACGTCCCTTTTTGATGAAGCGGGAAGGCACGCAAATATACCCTTGCTCTGTGCTTGAAGTTCTTGACGCTGGCCAATGTACGATGTTTGTGTTGAATTGCTCCGGTGCTCCAAGTCATGCTTTTCAAAGTGTATAACAGAAATTTCCAAGCGCGATGCAGCTCACTCAACGACCCCTGTCTCTGGGTTTGAACATGCACAATGTAGCTCTGAATTTTCAGTGCGGTAAATCAGACCACACAACGGGCATGAATACACTTTGCACACATGAACACCCATTTTTCGCTACTATAAGCCTCCAGAAGACACTTCGACACTGCAAAAAATTATGTAAGTTTAAGATGTACAAGAATAAAGTGTGCATTGCTAATCATGCAATTCAGCACGAGAAAACACAATCGCGGTAGATATCCTTCGCGCCATACCTGCACCCATTTGCCTTTATTCAGTGGATGAAATGTTTCAGAGGCAAATCGTCGAGACCCTCGATGTTTAGGCATGTCCAGGTGTTCGCTCGGAAAAGGTTCCGTACATTCCGCCCAGCAACTGCTGTTAACGGAGTCAGTGAGACATACAAAACCACTTTCTAGCGGAAACAACTGCCATATGTTTCTCTAAGAACAAATTTTTGGCTACCATAGATTAGCAAACAAAGCCGCGGCGCCCTGCCATATACATTACCTTGAGACCTCCTCACAAATAATTTATCTGGTTATCTTAACCCGTACGGTGTGCGTTAAACATCTAAATGAAGGCCGAACGCTTACACATTTGTAAAAACAACTAGGGGGTTCTTTCAATTGAGGTGCCCTATACAAAAGTACAGAAACATGAGTGGGAAAATATATTTTTGTATTAGGCCTAAAGCTAATGGCTCCGACCACGACTGTTTACAATGCGAAAGTGGTGTGTCAATTGTCGTACATATGAACACCAGCAATTTGCTAGGTACAACTTGAGTGAATGATGAGAATGCTTTGAGTATAGGCATCCTTAATGAGTTGTGAATGTTCGGCCTGCAAATTAGCATAACTATTTATTTGTGAACGGTAACCGTCAGAAATCCTGAACAAATTCGTCGTTCGCCTTTTAGGAGCATGGGGAAGTAGTTCCGACGTGATACCGCTATCACTACTTGACGGAGAAAATCACCTAATGACGGGCATTGATAATCTTCTAGAAATCCTTGCCGATGGCCTCTCCAAGTTATTCATAAGACTGCGCATTCCTATCCTGAGAGATGTCGTCGCCACGGCAATCTCCTTCGGTTGACATTGTTTCAGAATAGAAGGCGGGTGCGTATTATACCTGGCGACCGCGGACAGCCGCTCAATTCGTGGATTAATCACCCGACAGCGAACGGTGCTGCTTCTATCATTTCTCTATTTATCATAATAGTGACAACTGTTGGTGTCACATTTTGTTTGATATTTCTCGCGACGCCTTCGAGTTCCCTCCAGTTTACGGTCTTGCTTTACGTTCTTTAGTGTGCATGTTTTTTCTTGGTTTCTTCACCATTTTGTTTTTCCCGCTTTTTACGCCACTCTGTTTCCGCGTGTAACGCAACGCCTTTGACGCAATTCGTACATACATGCCAATTGCATGCAGTTGGCCATTTTCACTTATGGATGTTCGCGCGTAAAAAAATAGACGGTTTTGTGGCATAAATGTGAAGAGGTAATGCCAGCGAATGTAGGTAGTACAAGCCTGGTTGGTTTATAATAAAACAAACGAAGTATTTATTGATCGATTATGAGGTTTGACGTACCGACGCTTCACACGCGACGAGGCGCGCCGCAGTGGAGGAATCCGGATTAATTTTGACCAGCTGGGGATCTTTAACGAGCGCCGAAATCTCACCGCACGGGTGTTTTCCCTTTTCGCCCCCAGCAGAAAAGCGGTCGCCGCGGCCGGGAAATAAACCCGCGTCATTGGGCTCAGCAGCACAACGTCTTAGATCGCCAGCCACAGCGGTGGGTAAGAAACAGAATGCATTAAAACCTTGAAGCAGCTACTGCTCGGGGTTAGGTCGGAGGATTCGGAATGAATGTATCCCGTTTATGATATGGCTACGCGTGACAAAATGAGAACATATAAATGGGCGCGTTCATTCGATGTATATTATTCCAGAATATATAGAAGAAGCAGTGATGGTGTTGGCCAGAAATAAGAATGACATTTACCGGGAATCATTCTCTGCCATGCCTGTTGTATGAGTTTCCCCACTCCTGCTACAAAATATAACGCTAACAACAGTGAACATAGACAGCAAGGAGGCAAACCAATGCGCTTGTTTGTCCCCTTTAGTGGGGTGTGTTCTGTTTTAGCGCAATATTTTGTTGCAGCTGTGCTACGGGCTCCTTTCAATTTTTTGTAGCACCCTAAGCACGTGGCTGTTTTACGCCGTGCTGAAAGCAAGACGGAGGCCGTTCCTGGCTTGTGTTAGACCACACCTGACTTGCTTGAGGACTTACACACACCCGCGCAGAGAATGCCATGACATTTTATTCGCAGAATCTGAACTGCGTATCTCGCTGTGTTTTACTGCTACGCCAAAGTCGTATCATTAGGCGCCTTATTTTGGTGCACAGGTTTGCTGAAATTGAAGAATGGTTGGAGAAACTGAGCGAACTCGCTAATGAGCTGGACTCTATTCAATACGGAAGTTCCCAACACAACGACAATATTGTGCAGATGTCACGTGCTAACGTTTTGAGGTTTACGTCAATATTTTTTAATGTTGTTAGTTAAGAGGCTACTTGGCTGGTATGCCCGCTAGGGAACGGCCGCATGTATAAGGAGAGGTGGTCCGCCTTCCATCTTTATCCGTACTATTTGTAAATGTATTCTGATACGCCTTGAGGCTAACGAAACACGTGTGACTGCCCTTTTCTTTTTATTATGTTCATTTCTTTTTCTTTTGTTCTCCAAACCTATAATCGTGTCTCAGGCAGGCCCCTTGCCGTTCACGTTAAACAACTTTCGAGCAGGGTTTTTTGCCTATTCACTCCGCCCAAAAGTTTCCATATGCTTGCTGTTGGCGACAGCCGGAAATAAGTTTAAGCCACTACAACTCTCTGGGTTAAGTGCGAGTGACAGTCAAGGGAATTTTGCGACGTTTTAGTTCATTTCATATTTTAATTACTTTGTGTTTTATTTAGCATGACTTTGAAGAAAATAGAGGTACATTGCGCGTAAGACACGTAAAGTACGCTTGAGCTAATACAAGCTGCCACTGACATCTTTCCCGTGCGAAGAAATGAAATCTCCAGGTCTCTCATTGCCAAAGATTTGTGTGGGAGTACACTAGAGATGCTTATTGTACATGACAACCCCATTTCCTGGAATTTAGCTTATTATGTTGTGCAGAAATGAGATCTCATAAACTGGAAGTAGAATCGTAAGTCGCCTACATAAGAAAAACGAAACAACCACACCTCCAAGTACAGGTCTGAAAAACATCCGAGATGGGAGTGACAGTATATGTAAAAAAAAAGTCTCAGTACGACCGCACGTGGAGAACAACACGACACTGGAGGGTGCAAAAATTATCATCAGCTGTCATTCGGCGGAAGTTAGCTGTCATTCGCCGGAACTGAGGCCTACAAATTCGGAAAGACATTCAGAAAGCTATGCCCACGACAAGCTGATTTTTGTCTGAACTGCATTACCGGCCAACTTCGACTTCTTGGTAAGGCGAAAAAAAGGGTAATAGGGGAAGTCTGTGCCAATCGACCGAAAGGTCGCTGATAGGGCAGATATGAAGCATTGATCAAACCACATGCTGTTAAGCTGAAGCTACCACACAATCTAGACACAGGTGGTTTGCTTCAGTTTTTTATGACTAGAACTTGCATATTTGTTTTCTTTATTGGTGACATTTTTGTTGCCCGATGGTCGCCACAGTACTGCTAGAACCGCATAGAATTAACCCAAGGATTTCTTTAATGTGTGAACTCTATAGAAACATTTCGTGGCACTAGCTTGAGGGGGACCTGTTGCAAAGAATCCCGTATGGAATCCTCATCAGCACTTGGTAAGTGACCGATAAGAAAAAAAAACACAGTATAGCAGTGCACTTAATTCGCTCAGAATATTAGAGAAAATAATCTGTCCTGTATTTCTTAACATCATGTGAGCTACATCTGGTTCAAACGTGTCTAGATAAGCAGATATTAAAACTACTCTATCAAACTATTCCGGAGACAATGAAAATAAACAAAAAAGCGTATGCACAACCAACCCCCGAACAAGGGCCTAGATCCATCTTTTAGCGACCCAGTATGGTATTGTTGGGTTGGGATAGATGGATTTCAAAATCTGTTCCCTTATAGTATAATATTGGGGAATACACTACCATTGCGTGTTCTTACAAGGTTGAATACTCGAGAGATTCAGTGATCGCTAGGATTGTATTGGCGGCAACACAAGACCTGATCGCTTTCTTTTTATTGTGTATTGTGCTATTGTTTTATTTTTCTTTACGTAATGACCCTGAGAATAGGGTTACAGTACTAACAAATAAATAAAATTAATTTCAAAGCGTGGCAGCAGGCATTTAAAACACTTCTGGCCATGATTGGATGTTTCATTTGGGGATGTAGACGCCAGCAATTGAACTTTATGTAGAGAAGAGTGCGTAACGCCGACAGTGGCACCACGCCTACTCCTACCGTGCGATGCGTTTATATATTAGGCCAAACTATACACCTTACGCCAGCTTTTCCCAATTTAATAAATGTCCTCCAATGCACCCACTGATTAGGTGCACTGCCTCGGAAGTTTTCATCAAGGCTCCTAATACAACGATACAGGCAACGAAACGGTGGATTGATTTAATTATTAGTGCGCTTGACTAGAAAGCGGTAGCAGTGGCTGGGGAAGATGGCTGAATCATCACTGTTGTCGTTGTTTTCATTCTTTAGCGGACGTATTTCGTGGGCAGTTCTTCTGCCAAGGCTTTCAGATGCCGGTGGCATTTTCACACATCGGCAAACTTGTACATTAAGGTAAGGAAGTACTGACACAAAACGTTTTTTATGGTGCGAACAATATCCCTAAATATTGTGGAACCGTATTAGGGTGGAGCTTTACACTTGTGCTTTTACAATAACTGTATCACCTGCTTGCCTCTATAGTGGTGGCAGATTCTGTCTTCGTCGCAAACGTTGCGCGGAAGGGTCGTAACCATGCCGTCCCCCCACGACCGTCACGTTTACATCCGCGGTTTGCACAGCGAAGGTGCGCCTGCTGGCCACCAGACTGTATAGACGATATCAACTCTAAGGGCAGAAAATGTGATACACGCATCAAGCAGGGAATCACATCCGCCTATTGACCTCTACCCCAGCCGGGACATGATGATGATGATGATTAGAGGCCCTTTTTTTGTATCGGGACGTCGGTTGTCACCAACCGACTTGCTTGCACAATACGTCTGCACAATATCCTGCACATGATGATGATGATGATGATTAGTGGCTTTCCCTTTGAATCGGGGCGTCGGTTGTCAGCAACCGACTTGCCTGTTTTATTACGTTTACTTGCCCTACTCCCAGCTAACCTATAGATTTGCTTCCTCCCTCCCATCTCTCCCTCTTTTCTGTTTTAAACTCATCGCCCCCACCCCCCTTATTTTCTCCCCTCGCTGTTCTAAATTCTCGTCCGCATGATTACTCCGCCTGCGTACCCATCCCTTCCCTACTTTTCCTCCACCACCACTCCAGTCGCCTCTTCGTCACCTCTATGGCCTTAAAGTTGAGGTTCCCCCTCGCCCCAAATCCCAAAGCCCCCGCCAGCGTCGTTTCCCCCTCACCCCGCGGTGGCCGTATCTCGGTGCAGCTCCTGACAATATGGTCTATAGTTTCCCGATCACTGCCGCAGCATGCACACGTTTCATCCTGCTGCCTGTAGCTACCCGTGTATACCCGGGTTCTTAGGCACCCTGCCCGTGCCTCGAAGAGCAACGCACTGCCTCTCGTATTGCCATAGAATCCCTCCTTCTTAATTTCCCGTTTCTCTGCCCTATAAGTCTCCAGGGTTTTTTTCGCTTCCATTCTCTGTGCCCACTTCGTCGTCTCTGCTGCCTTTACCTGCTTTTTAACTGTTGTGTAAACCCCGCTTTCCCCTACCGACTTTCCGTACCGCTTGGTCAGCTGTCTGGTCCTCCGTCTCCACCGCGTGTCCACGCTCCTCAAATACAGGTACTTAAACACCCTCGCGGCCCATTTTTCGTCCTCCATGTCACGAAGTCGCTCCTCAAACTTTATCTTGCTCTGCGCCTCCCTAGCCTCGAAAGACGACCAGCCCATAGCCCCTTGTACTGCTTCATTGGTACTTTTACTGTGGGCCCCTAGGGCCAATCTGCCTACCGCCCTCTGATTTACTTCCAGGCCCGCTTGGGTCTCTGGCTTCATGCACAGAACCGAATTAGCGAAAGTTAATCCTGGTACCATGACCCCTTTCCAGACTACCCTTACCACCTCGTATTTGCTGTATCCCCAGAGGGCTCTATGCTTCATTATAGCCACGTTCCGTCTTCCTTTCGTCTTAAGGTGAGCCTCATGCGCCTGCGTGTAATCTTCGCTGTTGTTCAGCCATACTCCTAAATATTTATACACTTTCACCAATGGTATTTCTACTAGCTGCACTGATACTGTTTTGTGCTCCTCGCCGTCATTAAAGACCATGATCCCCGATTTTTCTCTGCTAAAGGATAGCCCTAGGTGCGTCGCTTCTTCACCGTATATATCCATCAAGCCCTGCATACTTATCCGGTTGTCCGCCATCAAGAATATGTCGTCTGCATACGTTAGTCCCGGAACCCGTTGTTCCACTACCTGCCCGTTTTTCATGCAGGATAAGTCGAACCCCATCGTGCTGACTTCTAGCTTCCTTTATAGCCCCGTCATGTAGATCATGAACAGCAGCGGAGAGAGAGGACATCCTTGTTTCAAACCCTTGTAGGTGTATACAGGCCTATTGTATGTTACCCCCTCCCACACTATTTGCACTTGGTTCTGCCGGTATAGCTCCCTGAGTAAGCTAATGAATTCTGCCCCAACTCCCTCGTCCTCCAGGATACTCCAAAGCCGCTGCCTGTCTACATTATCATACGCCGCTTTAATGTCCAGAAAGGCTAACCACAAAGGTAGGTTTTGCATCTTCGCCACCTCTATGCATTGGCTTACCACGAATAAGTTGTCGTCTAGTCTTCTGTCCTTTCGAAACCCATTTTGAAGCTCCCCTAATATCCTATTTTCTTCCACCCACTGCTCTAGTTCGAACTTCACTGCCTGTATTGCTAACCTGTACAGCACTGGCGGGACGGTTACTGGCCTATACGAGCTTGGGTTTGTCCTGACTCCTTTGCCCTTGTACACTAAGTTCATCCTGCTCATTTGCCACGCGGCCGTTATTGCCTTTTCTTCTATCCTTGTTCTGATGCCTTGCAGTAGTTTTCCCTTGCTCTTTGGTCCTAACTGGTTAATCAACTCCATCGGTATCCCAACCGTGCCTGCCGCGGTATTCTTGGGGACCTTTTCCTCTGCTCTTTTCCATTTCAGCTTGTCCCCATCTATCTCCAGACATTTCGGCCTACCCGCCGCGACATCTCTCTGTCGCTGCCGGGCCTCTTCATCCACCTTACCGAACTTCTCCGTGATGATTTTGTGCAGGTATGCTAATGCTTCCTCTCCCTTGAGCATCTGTCCCTGCTCGTTTTCTATAGTACCGCCTTCTGTGGGACTCGTACGTTTCCCTAATGCCTGCACATGGTTCCAAAACCTTTTCGGCGCGTCTCTACCCCTTCCTCGTATTTGCGCTACCCATCGCTCGCTGTCCCCCTTTATTTTCGCCGGCACTAATTGCTGCACTTCCTGTTTCCTATACTGCTCCCATTTTAGGTCCACCTCCTCCTGATGTCTCCCCATCCTCTTGGCCTGCCTGTGCTCTCTAGACGCTTGTTTACGCCTGTCTATCGCCGCCTTTATTTCTTTGTTCCACCAGCTTTTGGGTGTTTTTTTCCACTCCATCGATTGGCCCCCTCTGCCTTGACTATTATTTCCTGCATAGTCTTGATGAGCCTGACATATTCCCACTCTTCTCCAGGATTTCTTTCTATGTCAGCCTCTATGCTTTTGGCTATATCCTTAATTTGTTTGCTGTTTAACTTTGTGCGCTGCCCCGGTGGACCCGTTTTTTCGCCCCCCAGTTTCCCAAAACTCAGGTTTATGCGCTTGTGGTCACTGCCCAGACTGTGGCCCCCTTCCTCATCTATGGTCATTCCATCCAACCATTCATAAATTTCCTCTGAAATAAGGCAGTAGTCAATACTCGACTGTCTCCTACCACACTCCCACGTTATTTGTCCCTAGCATTTTTGTTCCCTATTTACTATGATCAGCTTCTGGTACTCACACATATCTAGCATTAGATTTCCGTTGAAGTCGGTGTACCCGTCTAGATCTTCAATGTGGGCGTTCATGTCCCCTACCAATAGTACCTCCCCGGAACGTTTCAAATCTTCGATGTCCTTTTTTAGACACGCCACCAGTTTTTCGTTTTGTTCTTTGCTATCCTTACCCGTCCACAGCTGGCTAGCGACCTGGCAGCTGGCAGCTGGCAGCTGGCTAGCGATACGGGCTGGCTAGCGACCTCTGGCGTAAAATAAAGTCGAGTGGTGCGTCCTGTTAGGAAGGAGCAGCAGCACCAGCAGCCCCCGGGGAAAACATGTAGGAGATGCAAAGAAAGCTTCTGTTTAAAATTAAAACAGGAAGGGGGCAACAGCCAGCCCGAAATCAATTACAGCTGATGAACTTCATTGTGCTTCAGGTTTCGTCATCGGGAGCACAGAATGTACTGCACCGTGAAAGCGGAGCTACAACTCGACAGCTGCCCGGGAACCCGAACTGCTACTTGTAAATCTGCTGTGAGGGCATTTTCCTTGAAACGTACACTGGGTGAGAATCGCCTAGAACCTCCAATGGTCCCCAGCGTGAAAGTTATCGAGGGAAAAACAAGACAAAACCTTACAACTTTGGCCAGCGTACATTCCAGAAACTTTGTGCTGGCCGTGAAAACTGTTTTGGAGCAGTCCCGCGCAGAGTGCTGAGTGAGTCGTAGCAGAGGCGCAACAGAGAAGGCCCTGCGCAAAGAAACAATCCGTAAGGATGCGAGCATGTCATCATCCTGCTAACTGTTCGGTCGACAAATTTTCGAGCGTCCAGAAACGCTAGGAAGACACCCGCTATTGAAAGCTTATAGTGTTAGATGCCACGCTTGCAAAGGCTATCAACGCATATTTTGTGGCTGACGTATCCAGATCACGTGTTACTAGGAAAACTGTATCTAGGTTACGGCTTTCTGAAACCACAGTACTGCCCGCGCCAGAGCTTCGGGATGCAGATGTGTTCGACGTACAGCGATATCTCCTCGGTGTTTGGGGGGCATAAGTATTAAGACTAATATTTATATAGCGTTAGGCGTGAAATGCCACCTTGTGGCACTCAAATCGTAGAATTATAAGATGCTCTTTTGCCATCTTATATTTCATCGGAAATGCAGGGGAGACTTTATATTGCTAATGCGCCACAGCACTCGCGAAAATAAATGTAATAGGCGGGAGATATCCGAAATTGCGTCCCCACTTCCTACACCTGTGGGAGACCCATCGCAGACTTACTTACCCAAAGTGAGAAGAAAAAAAATGAAACCCCGTTCCATCCGGTGTTAAATCCGCCGAAACTGCGGAGCTGTGGTTCTCTTGTGTCGGCTCAAGCGTAAACGGGGGCCGGGCCAGGAACGGCAGCGCCGTCGCCCCTTAGTTTATACGGTTCGCGCAAAGAAATCGGCAGCAAACGTCAGGGGCAGAAGTCTCCCTTCCATCTATCTCCCTTAGCAGAAAGGACCGAAATCCGCCCCTGCGACCCAACTGATCCCCGTATAGCTGAGTCTGGGAACCTGCTCCTACCCCTGCGTGATGCACAAGCTACCGCAGACAGGCTACAAGGCTGGACCTACAGCAGCTCCACTGTTAGAATGTTGCAAGAACTACAATGTTCCATAGCGGTATTACTTAAACCAACTTAGGAGCACGCCCATCAACGCCCAATTCCCCGAAGATTCCCGAGAAATGCCTATAGGAGGTAATTAAGAAATGCCTAATGAGCTTCCGTGTACTGTGGAGCCAGTTGCGCGTAATCAAAGTAATGATTTTTGCGCCGAGTGGAACCTCAAGTATTTCGCCCATAATCCCAAAGTAGCAGCCACGCATTGCCGCTGTGTGGAAGTAACGGGTTTACCAGAATATGGGCAATTCATGATTTCGCTGAACGGCTGGAGATGCGGTGGCATCTGCAGGTAGCGGATCTTGTTTTTTTGGACTCATGCGACACATTTTGCAGTTATACACGTCACGCTTTCGCATGTCGAACATAAGCAGAAAGATTGTGACGTAGCTTGGAGCGTAGCGTGTCTATGTGGTTGTACTGCGCTTTTTTGATGTCAGGCCGAAACGTCCATCACTCGGAAGCATCACATTGCGTTCCTAATTCGTCTTCGAGTGACTTTAGTATTCAACAAAACTCAACGCTATTGGTTAACAGTGAGAGCACGCAGCAGAAACCGCAGCCCAAGCACATTCACTCCGGGCTTCAAGCCTCATAGACACTTACCTCTGTGCCGAACACCGCCCATGCAACCGCGATCGGAGAAGGGACATACTAGAACACTACAGGTTCTAACGAAGAATATAAGCACCTCTCCCCAAGAGCAACCAAACCCAAACGCACACTGTTCCGAATACTGCAAACAAACGCATTTCCACACGTTGCACAGCTGCGTAGAATACACCCCATGATCTACAGCTCCGACTGCAACGTCTGCTGTGGGACGCCGAAAAGCATGGTGTGAGAGGGTAAGGGCATCACGTAAGTGCCAGAAGTCCTCATACCGACAACGGAGCAGCGGGACGTACTGCTGACAAGCGATGTCATGTAAAACCAGCGCGGCCTGGTGACTAGGGTCATTCGAACTACATCTGGCCATGGCACCCCGAACTAGGGACACCACCCACCATAGATTACCGAAAATCATCCCCTGCACCTATTCCATGGGAGGAATAAACGTTTATTCTTCCTCCTTCTCAAGACCTGACGCAACAGGCTTGCTAGCCTTGTTGACAGCAACCAAAAAAAGCCGATTTAAAATAGTGGGAGTAGGTTCATTTTACTTGTATTAAGGTGCACACGTTTTTTATAGCTAATCAGTTAAAAAGCGAACTACAGTAGACTTTCGATAAACGGAAGTTCAAGAGCCTGAAAAATTAGTTCCATTTAACAGGAGTTCCGTTTACTGAGAGAGATGCGCAAAAGTGCAAATTTATGCGTGTACACACTCATAGGGACATTTTACGAAACTCCAGCACTGGAAGGGGAATGTAGCTGATAGTTTTTCAGAAAGAAAAAAAAAACTACAAGAGGTTTACACAACGTTTTGCAAAAATTAGTCACTGTGCTCTACAAAATGCATGAAAATGCATGAACGAGCCGCGTTCGAAGTCAAGAATGTTGTCCTTTCTTTCGTAAGCGCATGGTGTGCATGCCTCAGGCTTCGAATTGAGCGAGTGCTTACGATCCACCGAATTTAGAACACGGCAACGCGGCAATGTAGCACGAATAGCGCCACGATGACAGGAACGAGGCGGCAGGAACTAAGCCCTGTAAACTCGCCGACTTGAATAGAGACCGAACGACTAGAACAAGAACTGTAAGTTTCTGCGAAGGAATCATTGACATCAACCTAAATTCAGCAGCCTTAGGCTTCAAAGGAACGCTATACAGCTTTCTCAGAAACGTCGCAGTTGAAGAAAAATTTAAAAATGCGGTGGTCCCGGTGCGCGTGTCCCGGTTTCGAATCCTTGACCAGGACAAATTTTTATTCAACTGCGAAGTTTCTGATAAAGCTGCATAGCATTCCTTTGTATTCGTATGGCTGCATTGAGGTGTATATCAAAACATTCCTTCGCAGAACAAGAACTGTGGCCTTGCATTCGTAGCGCTAACACGGCTGAGTACTGACGAGATGAGGCCTACGAGGCCAACTAGGTTAAAAAGAACAAACAAAAACTAACAAGCCGGAACTGGGAAAATCTGATGCTATTGGCCGTGGGTTTGCCATTTTCGGTTCCGTTTAAATGGTGAGCGGAAATTTGTTCCGATTACTGAAAGTTTTTTTTCTACTATCTCTGAAAACAAAACCGACCAACTTACAGGCTGCAGTTCCATTTTATCGGCAATTCCGTTAGAGAGATTTTTGTTTGTCGAGATTCTATGTATATCAAGGTAATTTTTTAACCCAACACATACGGACAGGGTAAGACATGCCGGCCAACTGAAAAAAAGTTGTCTTGCTGCGTTACATAACGAAAAGCGAACCATCAAGTATTTCACAGCTGTGTGCATGTGTCGATGTTTTTTAATAGTTGTGCATCTAGGAAGAATATACCCGTGACTATGCTTGCGTTCTTTGCGCTCTTTTTTTTTACATGCAGAATTGTGGATATATATTTTGGGTGGCAAATGTTATTTTTTAAATGCATAAAATGTGTTTGGTTACAATGCTACCGGACAGCTTTTGAGAGTGTTTAAAAGGGGAAATGTTTGCTTTTGCTCATTGAAAAAGTTTTCCGGTTAATCTCTGCTGTCCGGTTCTAAAAAAATATGCATGTTCAACATTTAGGGTTCCTTGGGCCGAGAAAGTTGCTTTCAAAATGAAAAACCTAGCAATACTTACACGGCCTAATTGAACGACGAATCAACGCATGACATCTATGTATTCAGCATCCACAGTTTGAAGTGAGGAGAGTGAAGCATGTTGTAAATGTAAACCTGTGCGCACGGACTAGACAGCGAGAAAAAAGTGCGCTCTACGCTCGTCCGGTCTCTTTTTCGCTGTCCCGTCTATGCGCGCCATTTTACGTCTTAGTATGGAGTCAGCGTGTTCATCAAAATACTGTAGCACCAGCGTGACTCTTGTTACACCCAGGTTAAAATCGTCTCTTCGAGAAGGTGTTACCTCGTGTTAAAAAAGAGCACCTCGAGAGCACGGCATCCTCGCAGAAAAATATGTACGTTTGAATTGGACGTGGGACATAATCTCGACTCCAGGGGCGATGGCTTAGTTCCTTGTCTAGCATCAATCTAACAGGATGTGGCCGCCTGTAATGTTATATTCGGCTCAACTCACAGGCCTATTGAGGCTGGCCTCACTCGGTCTACAGTTAATGCGATTGCCCAGCGTTGTTTGTGAATGAGAAGCCGCCTTGGGTTACGTGTTGAGCACAAGTTTGAATGCGAAAATATCAGCGCGGCTTGGGTGAGGTGAGTTCCAGTTATCAAATCTAAGCTCATCATCAGTCAGTCTGAGAGAGAATCAGATCTGGTATTTAAAAATACGTAACTGTGTATGAGGGAGTAGCTACTACTTTCAGGTGTGGATTCAGGTGGGCCTATTAATGCCTAGTTTTGAGGCAGCGTCCGAAACCATGGTTTTCGGAACCTCTTGAGCAATGAAAACAGAAGGCGATACATTTGAAGCCTACTTTATATTATGTCCACAATTAATGTAGACTGGTTCTATACGGGCATTGGGTTTGAGCAGTCGATTGATAGCGTTTTGTGAATCTATTTTACATGTTGTACAAACCCTTGTTATTTTAAAATGCGTATATGTAACAACACAACCAAAGCAAGTTTCTGATTTAGTTTTTGCTTATTCTCCTTAGCGTAATGTTACTTGGAAGAGGCGAAATATCACTTTCTACCGCCGTGCTGTAGGAGAACATATAAAACGTTAAGAATTACCAAATCCCAGGTGAACAGCTTTTCCGGTAACTATGTGTCCATTCAAGGCAAAGGTGATTGGAAAGGCACAATCAACTAACTCGCCACCAAGGATAATGGCGGTGTTGCCTTCTTGCCACAGCCACAGATGATGAATGAATTGCGTTGGCGCGCCTTTTACTCAAATCGTTATGTATACCCCAACATGTTATATTCGTGTTCGTTATTCGCTATATTTACACAGTGCGACCAAATTACAAAACTCCACTGAGCGCACAACTACTGCATAATACTGTTATCGCCTTCTTAGCATCTAAGGTAAGTGACCTAATGCTGACCTTTCTTCATTACTTCTGGTTCTTTAAGCTTGTTGGGAGAACAATGTCCCAGCTGATGTGCCAGCCAGCGCTCTAGTGGTGTTACAAGTGCGTCAGAAAACAGGTTTTTCCGACGGTGCTCGGTATGGCGTGACAGCAGTGCCTGACAGCACGGCCTGACAGCGGGTTCTTCCAAATGCGCTAACTTGTTCAGCGGTGGCCGTTATTCCGCTGGGAGCTGCAACTGTCAGACGAGCGTTAATGGCTAGCTCGCGTACCTGCATTGCGGCTGCAAAAACGTATTAAATTATTAATGGCTTTGATGGCTTTCAGCGACATGGCCGACATTGGGCTGCTAAAAAACTGCCCCTAGATGTTTGGCATAAAAGCTGGAAGGCTTCGCAATGCTAGTTATTTCGAATGGAGAGAGAGATGGCGAGAGAGAAAGAAAGCTCTTTTTTAGAGAATTAAGCGGAGAGGTTTGCCAGGATCTCCAACACCGGTATGCTACTCTGCGGGAGGAAGGGTTCGGGAGTATAGAAAAGGCCCTGTTGATAAAAGGGCAACAGAAAAAGGAGAAAAGAAGTTCAAAAACAGGGAGCGTATAGTTTGAGTGAACCGTTCCACGAACATCATGAGTATTTTAAATCGTTTAAGGGACACCGATGTCGTCCAGGTGTTCAAATAACGCCACTAGTGCTTTGTGTCGAGCTGAAGGGGAGGGGGGGACATGGACCGAGGAGTACTTTTAGACTAACTGGTTCTGGGCGTAGGTGATCGGTGTCCTGCATGAAACGGCAACCTTGCGAGGATATAGGCGTAACACTCTAACTGTACGTGTTGCACGGTTTCCGGTGATCCGCAGTTACCGCAGTAAAGATTCTAGGTTCACTAAGTCGAAGCAGGCATCATTTCATAAGCCCTGCGTCGAGGCATAGTCGGTGGTATAAAACTTCTAGTCGGCGCCGAAGTTGCTCTAGCAACTTAATCCTGAGGTCAGGGCCTATTTAGTGCAAGAAGGCATAATGGTGCTTTGGAAGAGACGGGAGATGGTTATGCTCCATCAAAACAAGTGTCTTCGTTATAGCTGAGGCATCATGCTTACTAAAGGATTCCTTTCTCATATAGTGCGTTTGAAGGACCATGCGAGCGTCTTCATCTGCCGTGTCGTTCCCTGGAACACCACAGTGACCTGTAAGCAACTGAAATGCCCCTTTGTGCCCAGTGTATTTGGCTAGATGGTGTAAGTATGTTATCTCACGAGCAGAGTGTTCGTCAATGCTGAAACAGTCATTGCGCTGTAGGCTTTGGAGGGCTGCTTTGTAATCTGTGAAGATAACTCATTGCCCGGCAGTTGGCGGAGGTTGTAGCGCATGGCTTTTTTGGTAGCGTGAAGCTCGGCTGACATAATGACGTTGCCCGCTGGAGAGGGTGAGAGAACGTATGCGCAGTGGATGAAAGGTTTTAAATTCTATCCATGAAGGCCGCATCTCTGATAACATAAATATCTGGCACAAATAAATCCAACGCAATTTAGTATTAAGGCATTTCAGTCATTGAGATAAGAAACAGGTGAAGAAACGTATTTAAAAACGAAAAGTAGTCTTTGTAGCGAGCAGGTCCCTACAAACATTTTTATGGTGCAGATTTCGGCCCTGTTATAGGTTGCGAGCTTTTCTCTGGCATGTAGCGCGAATATATTCGAGCGATTTTTAATACGACCTAATGAAACTTTTTGTTGTTTGAAATCATGAATTAAGTATGCTGCATGCCCCAAACACTTTCGCGCCTATTTTTAAGCTACTGAAGAATACTAAAACTGGGCTATCACCACTACAGCTCTCCTGTCATTTTATAGCGCTCACTAATACAATCGCTCTTTTCTGCACAAACATCACTGATTGACTTATTTAACGTTTGTTGTGTACATTCGCATGCGGATGCAGTAGAGTCATATCCGCACACAGGAGAAATGTTCCGTGTTTTCAGCCGGACGTGCTCCCTCTTCATGACTTTTTTCCCTCCGTGGTGACGTCAACTTGACGGGAGTGTAACAGACGTATCGCTAGATCAATATTAACACTCCCTAACTACGAGAAACACAGCGTCGCTTGTCAAAGGGCTATCTCGTCAACGCTATTTCGCGATCGTCGAAACCGCGCCTGTGGGGTCCCGGAAGTTGTTTTGGGCATCCTCACTATTGCCGCTTCCCTCTGCACCTCTTCTCTATTTGAAAGGAGCTCTGCGTGTACCCGGCAATACGCGTCCAGCCATCAATAAGCTCACTTCTCCTCTTGGATCGCAGGGTGAGCGACGGAGAACTGTCTGACAACGTCGGGCCTCATAGTTATGGTTACGGTCATAGTTATGGTCATAGACCATAACTCCACATTTTGCGAAAAGCAAAAACGCCCGTGTGTACGAGATTTCGGCGCACGATAAAGATCCCCAGGTGGTCAAAATTAATCCGGAGCCCTCCACTACGGCGCGCCTCATCGCCTGCGTTGCGTCGGCGCGTTAAACCCTACAATCAATCAATCAATCAACTCCACATTTTGTCAAGGGGAGATGTCCTTACTGCGAATACTGCATGATGAGCACGTCAATGATTGCGGTCTTCGTATACTTTTTTTTCTTTTTCCAAGCATACGTTGTGGTACGGGAAGCTAACTGCCGCCGCGACGCAGCCCTTCGCACCTGCGGTTCCCGCACGGTCGTCCTTCGCTTCGCGATAACAGTTCACGTGCCCTATGGATCCTAAAACGGAACCGGAACTTTAGGGTACCTATAGGTCGGCTGTGATACTGCCAGTGCTGTCAGGGCTGGGGGGCATATGTTGCTTCATCATTCTGTGTTTCGGTTCCTGTCCTCATTTCTATCTATCCTTCTGCTAGACTGTACCGATTAAAGGTGACTCAACCCGCGAGGCGGTTATCGGCTGGGTCGTCTTGCTCTCCTGTGTTTAAAATAAAAAAGAAACTTTTCCCTTTACAACATAAGTTGCTAGTGGGGCTTAACATTTACTTTCTACTATGAGCTCAGTTATCAGAGCTATGTAATGATTCCTTCAGGCAACACCGCAATTCAGTAGCCACTAACCAGTCACTTGAAGTGTTCGCAGGATTGTTTGGAGAGATATGGATTCCGAAAGATTTTCAGAACTCATTGGGGTGCTTGATTTCAAGGTTGACACTCATCCCCCTATTTAGGCTGGTCTACTTTCAAGAAGTACGGTTCCGCTTTTTAAAGTACCCGCGAGTATTGCAGACGCCCTAAACGTGACTGAATGGGGAAGCGAACTGTTTTAATTCTGCCTCTCCTGAACATTCAAACCTGCCCATTAGGAAAACAGACCGATGCGTGCACGGAACCGATGATGCCCAGAAGAAAATTCAAAGCCCTTTCAGTGATGTTCTGTGCGGGGAATTTTTTTTCTTTTTCGGGGAATTTCCGGTTGTAAATTTAGTAAAAAGGGAAAAAGGGAATCTTTAATAGATTTAGGAAATTTTAGTAGTCGTCAAATAAAAGGAAAACGATGTAGGTAAACCGGATCTCGCATCAATAATTGCTTTGTTTCCTTTAAGCAGTTTTCTTAAAACTTCGTCGAATTAATGTTCAAATATCCGCATTCGTATTCCCACTGCCACAAGCATCAAAGACCATTTCCAATCCAGTTCATAAAACAAGAGTGCGCATAGAAGAAGGAAAACTCCATGATAGAGCGGTATTAAAGCGAGAAGCGGCGGCGGCTGATGGGCTGAAGTTTGTTCGCATGTATTGCTGCGCAATATACAAAAGAAGTAGTTCGGGTGCACCTTAGTCCACGTGCTCTCTAGAAGCGATCGCTCCAACAGTCCCGGCGATGGGCTAAGATACTTCAATTACCCAACAGTGTCTTGTACTTTTTCATACGGGCATTTTAATTGAGACCGCTATCATACAAAAGCAAGTATGCTGTGCAGAACAAAACGCGGAATGCAGTCAAATGCTGCTGAGGGAGCGAGCGAGTGAGCCAGAGAGAGAGAGAGAGAGAGAGAGCTTGCACCGTTATTTTGAACTTTGGTTTTAGGGTGGAGGAGTATCGGTGGCTCAGGGGGCCGCCTCAACGTCGAGGGCCCGACCAGTGACCAGTTCTTGGCAGTGGCGGTCCGAGCACCCCACAGCCTGTTCCCATGGGCTGTAGGAGGACAGAAGGGAAACGGATCATGCGTACATTCACAGAGGGAGTGATAGAGAGTGTCCGGCGTGTCAAACAAGGGACAGTTGGGACAGAATTGGAGGTGAGGGTACGTATGGACTTATAGCGTTTAGTGAGGAAAAGTGTGCGTGTGAAGAAAAGTAGTGGAATTAAGTTCACGCTGAAACTCTGATTCTCTGAGTGGCGTTTTTGTCCGGAAGGTTACGTAAAGTAGACATAGGTGGCGCTGGCTAACCCCCAAAACCGAGCAGGAAACCACGTACAGATCTTTTTTCTGCAAAAAGAGAATGCAAGGAAATTTTCAGGTAATTGCCAAAAAATTGTGCAGGGGAAAACACTAAAAATATGAAATTTCTGAACCCACAATTCGTAATTTCACCCCCAAGTACGGAACATCACTGATCACTTTGGGAACCTTCTACACTGGCTAAACTTTAGCCAATACGTTATCTTGGTCTAGAGTGGATAATGGGCCCGGTGAATACGTCGGGAAATTCCTGTGTAGTTTGATTTGCGTCGCAAGCCCTTTTCTGCTAAGAATGACAGTTTCATAATACAAAGTACAAAGTTTATAAAATGAGAAAATGTTATGAAAATAAACTTCCTGAGAATGGCGCATCTTCCAATTCGGGAAATAAGAGTGTTTAATAAAAGGCCTTACTCTAAGAAAAATAGCAGCCCCTGTTGGGCATACGTGTTTTGATTTTCGACGCCGCCAACATCACACATTCAAATTTTTCGCCACCGAAGTAAAGAGTAACTCTCTTCTGTGTTTTCCATGCTCCGTAACTGAGATTAACGCTACTAGCTTGGTCTGAGCAGAATTTCAAATGCAATAAAAAACGTTGTCCACATTCCTTCGTTCGAGTCCTCCATTATCATTGCTGTTACAAATAATTTTAGGTATTGCCTACATCGTGTTACCTGTCGGGGTCAAACCTATAATGAATGCAGTATATATAATGGATGCACTATAATAAATGCGCTATAATGAATGAAGAAGAGTATGTTCGTTGAACATACACGTCATTCCTATGAAATGTTTAGGCCAAGCTGAGCGTGTCGTCAGCATCTAAGTGTATAGTGAGTACTGGTATTAGACCGTATGCCAATGAACACTCTTCAGAAAACAAAATACATTAACATAATTTGGTAGAAATACGATAGTCGTGGAACAACGAATTTTACGGAACAAATTACGAACCCTTCCACTCGGTTAAAATATCGATGCCTTCTTTGACCACCACGTTATCACTGTAACTACAGAGCTAAGGCCCTATCCAGGCAAGGTATGCTGATTTATAAGAAAACTTAGCGAAGCAAAGAAATTACTTCTTTGTTGCAAACACACCGCATTTTCGTGGCACCTAATTGCCCGTAATTTAAGTCACCTAATCAGGCGCGCGTAAGTGTGGTAATAATGATGAATTAACATGGCAAATTTTACATGGTGGTAGATATTAAAAGAGCGCAGAGCACAAAAACTAACACTGACCCAGGCAGGGTGACAAGGAGAGAGCAGTCCTTGTGGTCTCCTCTTGGTCCGTGTTTTTTTTTTTGCCGTTTCATCTTTGTTGGACGATTGATGTTACCGCATATGTAGTAGTGATATTCATTGTGGTGACATCCTTTGGCACGTTCCAACACTGCACATCGGCCTACGTATTTCAATAAACCCCTCGCCAGCTGACTAAGGCACCACATTAAGCGCGGCACTCCTTCCGGTTTCGGTGACTGTGTGTATTCAGACGATGTTGTGAGGTACCACACTTTGCGGTTGCACAAATAACCAACTAACCTAGTGGATGTTGTCAGGCCTTCAACTTAAAAACTTACAAGGGGGAATAAAAGAAATACGAGCAATGGAGCACACAGCCTCTGACAAAAAGGCTCCTCAAAATAAATTACCGGCGTCTGTTCTTGATCAAGCACTTACCCTAACAGTGGGTCACACTATCAAAGTCTGAGTAAGAACTCCGCATTTGTGCAGTTTACCCAATTTCCAGCCATACGGTAGAACATAGGCCGGAGGCTGTGGGCTCCTTGGTTCGCATTTCTTTATACCCTCTGTACGTTAGAAATAGACACATATATTTATGCAGGCAGAATATTTTCAGCATGCTAATTACACAAGTAGCAAAGACGTTCGCGCTAATAGCGAATAATTGGGACTTAGTAGGGTGAAGTAGTAGGGAACAAAAGAGAACACAGTAATTCTCCTCTGAGGGTAGAGAGAAAAAAATCAGATAGTAATAAATCTAAGAAGAAGCGAAAACAACGTAAACCGAGAAAAGACCATTACGATATTGATTAACGTGCACAATCGCACCACCTGAGGTATGCAGGGTTATGTTCAGCATGTTTACGATAAGATCGTATAAGTAGAGCTAACGAGGCTGGTTGTCCAAGCCTTACAAGTGCAGTAACATAGAGAAGAAGGAGACTGCAAAGAGAACTTGTTTATAAGGATGGCAATAAGAGGATAAAATCCCGCCACTGGAGGTTTCAATGAGGGGTTCAGCTTGCGAGGAAGAATTGTAGCAATGCACTCGTAATGGAACAGTTTACATCTGTTGCTAAAAAGGGCGCTTTTCCAAGCATTTATGTCAATGTAACACCAAGAAGAAAACGACGCAATCAGAGAAGCATCACGGGCATAGCAACTGATGGACAAATCTACCACTCGATATGTCCCTGTATATGTGTGCTAGCTATGCTAAGATGCACCTTCAAGCGTTCACACCCAAGGCAGCTGTGAATCCTGGGCGCCCATGGAAGTAATCCTCAAGACATGATGTAAGACAACACGAAACATTACCCACTGAGAGAAAAGAAGCAGGCGCTCGCTGTATACAGCAAAGACCACTACTAGGCGAATCCCCCGCAACCGCTATGACGCGAACATTACACGCCAAACATATATCCCTCTCGTGTCGAAGACATAGTCGCAAAAGGAGATGACGTAATCACGGTAGTCCTATCATTGCACATTGAGGACCCCCACAGCTTGAAATAAATGTTATCGAGTTTGGAATCCCATACTAGAGTAGTGTAAAGTGTCTCGAAAAGCTTTTTATATACGACAGAACTCGAACAGTTAGCCAAAAAACATCACATCTGACCGTAACTTTGGACAATACAATAGTTAATAAAATACAATAGGCGTCCATGGTATCGAATTCTTACTAATACCAAAATATCAATAATACCAAAATTTAAAAATACAAGCTGACAAATAAATATAAAATAGCTATATGTAGCCAATATATTAGCAAGTGTTCTTTTGAAAACGCCCAGTGAGTTAGTTACATTAGAGAACCGACGCTATTAGGTCAGGCAGAAAGATATGTATTTAGTTTTCAAGAGGAGCTCGACACACACACTCAGATGAGCATACACTCACGGAATCAAAACACTCAAATACATTTATTGCACTACTAGTGACTCCATTAACATTTCTTTTTTTTCTACGAACTCTCCTTTATGAACTATACTGCGAGCAATGTGCGCGCCTCCACATTGTGGGTCTCTTTACTTGGAATGTGATCTCTAAAATATTTCTATCGGCATTAAAAATATTTCTTCAGTGCACAACTGCTAACCCCCTATCCTTCCTTCACACGCAATGTTCTCATTGCATATACCGCCGTTAAACGCCGCTTTATGATTGTTGTTGCGAAACTGGCAGATTTTTGTACGACATTTATCGTCGCCTGAAGCAGATTGTTAACCTATGGTTATATTTTTTGCCCCGTTGAATTTATTTAAGTGGTCGTTGCCTTGAAGTTTCGCACGAACTGTGCTGTAGTCTACAACGTTAGTACACCAGAGCTCTCATTTACATGTCTACCCATTTTTGGCAGGTGTTAACTGTAGCACTCACGTATGGCAAAGACCAAGATTCCATGGTTAGCAGAGCCTCTAAATAAAACAATTCTCCAAAGAAAAACCTTCGCATAAAGCGGAAATCCCATTTTTTTTTCTTTCCAGTTGTCGAAGCACATTGGGGATAAAACTAAACCAGCTACTTAACCGCCCCACAATGAATTCGCCATCGTCTGGACAACAGCAAAAGAGCGACTCAGAGTCCAGTATTCTCCCTCGCCATTGCAAGCTATCCGAATTGCAGAGGGCGTTGGCTCCCGTCAGAAACAGTCTCGACTATGCGGGAAAGAGCCTCCCCTAGAGTGCCCATCCTTTCTCCTTCCGCACACTATTTGAGTGGAGGACATGAACGGCGGTCAGACCCTTCGCGCCATCGGTGCACAGAGAGTGTTGGCGGACGCTAACGCTGCCAAATGGGCCTGAAGAGTTTTGAGGTACCGTTCTGTTTTGTTGTGTGAGGTGTGCCTGAGATTGTACAGACCACGCTGCCTCTCGTGCTCGTGGGTAGTTCGTGAGTGCCGCCGCTGCCACAGACGTTGGATGTATCTCGTGTGGAGTATCAGTGAGGAGATTAAGCACCGTCTACGCCCTTCTCGCGTCGCAGGAAGATCCTGTAGATTAGCAAGGAGCTGCAGATTGTAAACGCTGAGCGAGGGAATCAGGGGCTGGCTTCCCGCCTCTCCTTTCTTCCCTGAAGCATTTTTAGCGGCGCGAAAGTGGCTTCCCAATTTTCTTTGAAAAGATATGCTTAGCAGTGCACTATGCTCTAATAATGAGAAGGCTTACTCTGATGTCTTGGAGAACGTTTTTCTTTCGGATAATGCTGGACTCCGGAAAAGGTAGACTTCTACGTGGAAAAAGAGGCATTTGGCCCGCATACCTGAAGGTCGCCCCAAAGAAGTTTATTTTCTTCAAAGAAAGCTTAGTTGTGGACGTGCAAGGACTCTCAGTTCATTGTTTCATCTCTGAAACGTCCTAGTCGCATTTTTTAAATTTTTATTCCCACTTTCGTAAACTAACTAGGAAAGACTTACCAGCTGTGAATTTTTTTTTGTGTGTATATAAGTGTACTCCGTTATTTTCCTCCGAAAGGGAAACATATGTAGCCTTTATTGAGATAAATGATATGCTCATGCACCATTTGCGTTTGAAGGGATATTAGCTTTGGTGCGTAGAGAATATCTTGAGAATATTGAGTGTCTCACTGCTTGCTGGGTTCATTGGCTGAACTTTGACATTTCTGCGGTACACTCATCGTGGGCCCTCTACTTTCGGAAAAATTACGGGAAATATTTTCGAATACTGCGTGTGCTCGCAGTAATAATTTTGATTCGTTTTTCAGTTGTTTTTTGTTTCAGACCGTCAATCATTTCTCTTCAACTGCGTTTTAGCGATAGGATTGGCAGAAAGATAATAGGGTACCCGTGAAAGCATAAAACACGTGACAAAAAGAAGCCGATGCAGAAGTTGCAGCTTCTATGAACGAATAAATTTGAAATCTGTTTTCACACTTTTCAGACAGCGGAGTCAACCGCAGTTCTCTTAAGTGGTCTAACCTTTCATTCACCAAACATATCAGCAACACAGTTCCTCCGTCAGGACACTTCCACATTTTTTCCTGCGTCCAAAATTGGCCTGCACTGTTGTTCCCTGAGAACCGTGCAATGTAAGAAGTGATGGCTATTGAAGAAATCGTTCTCAATCTACAACAACAAAAGAAAACAATCTAAATAAAAAATGCTTCCGTTTGCAAGTACTGCTGCTTAATATAGACACTATAACTGTTCATACCAAAT
Organism: Haemaphysalis longicornis; assembly: GCF_048455015.1. Classification (NCBI taxonomy): domain Eukaryota; kingdom Metazoa; phylum Arthropoda; class Arachnida; order Ixodida; family Ixodidae; genus Haemaphysalis; species Haemaphysalis longicornis. The sequence goes on along the minus strand of NW_027526361.1, from coordinate 203,642,907 downwards.
AAACTTCAGCATTACAACAAAAAAAACGGGTGTTTAATCCTGCACTTCCTGGAGAACGCCCTGGCGTTAAAAAGACGACAATATAGGCAGAATACTTCCATATATAAATTGTGTCATCAAGTGAGCGGTTCGGAGCTCTCTCGGCTTTAATCCGCAAGCCACCGATGCCCTGCTTGCTTAAAAATAAGCGCCCAGAGATACCATCGCTACAATTTCCCCCGGCATTTTTTTTATTTTTGGCATTAAAGAGCACGTCATAAAGTACGCTGAATAACCCAGCCAGAAAGTAAACTTTGCCGGTCATTTCCTGTCAGAGTGTGAGAAGAAGCTTCTGAGCTAGCTGTCTCAATTTCAGTCATCCACAAGACGCCCATTAATAATTCCATTGCACCATGGCACCTCCGCCCTGTGTCGTGTCACCTGTATTTTATGCAATTGAACAGGAACGTTCACCAAGACTTGCGATTCCGTAGCATTTCTTGTTTCTGCAGGATACGTACCGTTGTGCAGAGTTTCACAGTGACGCATGCAAGACTGCAGCTGATGTGGCTTGTGCTGCGCATGGGACAAGCTTTCATGTCAGTAAAACAATGAACCTTTGTAACAGTATAGTCACAGCGGAAGCATACGGTATTTTATTTGACTAAAATCACATAGTCTAACTTCAAATTTTAAAATCCATCGTGTATACAGGCTCTTTTAGCATTGCACGTGCACTTGCATCCGGAAGGCATTCTAAAAGCTTTGTCATTATTCATGTTTTTAAGGCGATCATATCTGCATATGCATCAAACCTTCAAATAACTTCCTCTTGGGTTCCAGGACCCTCTGCAAGTGACGGGAACAAAATCGCACATCAAATGAACACTGCTCGTGCACACAGTGAACATAGCAACAGTGCGGTTCACAAACATGAAAGCAAACATCAGACACCAACTTTGCAAGAGATGGCAAACACACTGTAGTGAACAGAAAGATAAGTTACACGCTATAAAACCACGCTTGGGACCATACGTCACTGACACACACAATAGATACAGAAGTTCCCCTTGCTAGGTTACGGATAGGGCACACACATGTCACACACTGGTATCTGCTGACGGGGTCTTCAATACCGATGTGTAGCAGGTGTAGAGAAGCCCTATCCGTAGTTCACATACTCATTCAATGCAAGGCTCTTGACGCGAAACGACGCAAACACTTCCCACAACTATGCAGTCTACACATCCCACTACATCCTTCGTTTTTTTCTGTCTAACAATCCCATGTTTTCTGTGGCGCGCGTTTTTAAATATTTACCTGAAGTTAAATTTTTAGACCTAATTTCATATCACGCATGATCACTCCCTGATATTATACACCAGCCGTGCTCATTGCCGTTTCCTGATTTTACTCTTTTTTTGCTGACTTATATTCGTGTTTACGGTTTCACCTGTTATATATAACCACTGTTTTGGTCCTTTTTGCCCCAGTTGGCCTTGCGCCATTAACATAAAACCATCATCATTATTTTTTCCTGTCAGCAGCCATACGAAGCTGGCGCCACAAGGACCCCTTAAAATTGGCTTTCAGTCATGCGACGCCCCCGAAGGCTAATCAGAACATGCCTTCAGAAAGACGGCGACGTAAAGAGAAAAGTAGGGTAAAGGGCCCAGACCGGGTGGATATCAAGCCCCGGCGCTGGCTAAGGGATCCATCTGAGCACCGCCATGCGTTGCCGGTGCGCTGTAGAAGAGCCCTCTGATTTCATTTTCTGTGCACAGACAGTGCTCACGTAGCTCTGAAGAATAACAGGCGGATATATAATTACTAATAATTCACAGAAAGGTAAAATACATCGTACTTGATCGTCACTGTGACACTACTGTGCCTAACAGCTGCGTCTGTTATGTAAAGTCAGTGGTAATCTCCTTGAAGAACACCGCATTGCAAAGGTCAACATCTCGCTAAGGTTAGGTGCGAGCAGCTGAAGTTATTAGGCTGCGTAAAGAGCGATTTCCGTAAATAACAATAAATCACCCACGTCTTGGCTGCTACAGATACTGAATATAGCGCGAAATTGGCATGTATTTCCGCTATAAATTCAACGTTTTAAAGAGAAGCGCGAAAACGAAAACAAGAAAATAGAAGAACTCATTCGGCGCTTGGCTTCTTTAGTTATTTCCTTTGTCGTGTGTTCTTTCACGCTTTTTTTACATATCTTCATACCAACTTGCCTATCCTTTCTTGCGGCTTATAACGGCCTATCCAATGTACCACAGGGAATATTTGCTACTCGTCGGACTTGTTACAGTTTGGTATGGTTAAGATAACCCACCCAGTATAAACAGCGTGCACATATATTTCTCGTGGTAGTTCTTGCGCTCTGAGTAACTGATCGAGTCTACAATTTTCTTCATTTGTCCGAACGATCTAGTTGGATATCCGTTTTATAAAGCATGACCAAATATGTATTTCCTGCATTGGGCCACTTTCGCCTCGATTGACTCGGGTTGAAGAGAAAATATAAGCTTCTTTGACTTGAAGGGACACGAAAGGCTGAAAGAAAATTGGTTTTAGCGTGCAGCGTTTTAATTAAAATGACTTTGTATTGACGAACAAAATGAAATCAAATTAGTAGCATTTATATAACTAACCATGCTAGCAACAAAACTGAAATTGTTTTCAGGATATCTTCTATACTTTCTGAGTTCCAAGACTAATTACATTAAAGCTGCGTTAACTGTAAATAACTAGCGATTCACTAAATCCGCAAGATATTTATCTCAGTGTGCTCTGCAATGTCTACTTCGTGCCCAGAAGCTCTGATATTATTGTTTTATATCGTTTAGGTATAAAAAGTAAGAAGAAAAATTTCGCCCTCCTTTCCAAACTAAAAATAGTTTCAAGTCAAAACGGAAGGAAAATTTCTCTCTTTTTTTCTGGATACCTAAAAGAAACGAAGGAATAATCTAATAACTTCAAGGCGCAAAAACGACCTTCTTGGTCACACTGACATAAACATCTTGTTGAGCTCTTGCCTAATTAATTATTCTTGGGTCGACTTTGTGAATGTAGTTAGTGCTTCCACTCAAAAAGTATAGGAGGTATTCTTGAGCTGATTTCAGGGCTGTTATTAAAAAAGTTAACTACATAACTGCTCAAGTTTTACCAGTTTCGGCCCTAAAAATAAAAATAGTTTCACTTGTCAGGTTCCCCTTAATTGAAGCATCACATGTTTAGTAGGTCTCGCAGGTTTTGTTCGAAGAGCAAAGACGCGCTACTTGCCGGCAAATAAGCAAATAAAGCTGGCATTACTCTCTCAAGTTTTTTCTCCAGTTTTTTCGGGACATAGCGATTGCGTAAAAATGTAGGAGCGAGGCACCGGTGCATTCAAGAGTGTAAACGGTGTGCGTGAGCTGGTACTACGGGCTGTCACCCTGGCAATGGTAGCTTTTACGACTCGAACTCATGGTTGACCAAGTCATGGGCTACCCCCCCCCCTCCCCCCCCCCCACCCACACACACGGTCTCACGTGCGTGCACGCGCTCGCGCCCGCACGCGCACACACACACACACACACGCGCGCGCGCGCACGCGCAGTACGCACACACACATGCAGACGCACGCACGCACGCGCACGCACGCACGCACGTACGCATGCCCGCGCGCACGCCCACACACACTCACTCGTACACACACACGCGTACGCACGCACGCCCACGCGCGCACACACGAACACACACACACACAGCGAGAGAGAGAGAGACGCTCATCGGCTCGGTACCGCTGCAGGCAGCAACACGCACAACACCAACACTCAACATGATAAGTAACGAAAGCAAAGGTGCAGGAAATAAACAAAGAAAGGCGCGTTTGTGCTGTGTGCCTTTCTTTCGCCGCTTGTTGCTGCTATGTGGTTTATCGCGCGTTCTTAAAAAAGGAAAGATTACGTTATGCAAATCCACTTGTGCGCTATCAAGTCGAAGAATTAACTGCGTGAGAGAGAAACTGGGCAGGAGGCAGGCGACAAATAGAAATAAAACAGTATGCAGGGATTTGTAACATTTTGAGATGAGAAGTTTTCAGAGTTTCTTGTAGAAGAACAGACCCCCTTGCGCATTGGCCTGTGAGTGTTTCAATAAGACAGCTCTCAACCCCGCAGATGTTCTTTCTCGCACGACGCCATAAAAATGGAACTGAATACCCGTCATCACACTTTTCATTATGACGACATGACCCGGTAGAGGCATTTCTTAATTAACTAGTACTTATTACTTCATTCTCGTCAATTACCCGCACTTCCTTTGTGGTAATTAGCGTCAATTCACGTTTCACAACGTGTGAGGGAGCTTAACATGGGTTCCGGCCACCGGAACAGAAGCCAGGAGCTGTCAGGAGTCTGTGAGAGAGACCGTAGTATGTATTACAAGAGACCCTGCAGCACTTTTTTCAACGTCTTTTTAGTTCTTACATGCTCTCACAAAAGAGTCAACAAACATTTAGTGCATAAAAATGCGTGAAAAAGTACCTAAGACAAAAATTACTGCTGAATGCCCATCACATAACTTGGAAACCTGCTCAAAAGATCTTTCTCTCTTTCTCCACTATTGCGTCGTTTGTGCTCTCGAATGGCGTAATTCCATAAGTGCAGCGGCTGTTGGCCGCTTCATTTCTGTTGCAGGCATATAAAAACACATTCCATAGCAACTTCACCAAAAAAATTAAAGCAGAAAGAGCAGGCGGATAGCTCTAATGGGACGAGCAAATCACGTTCTGCCGCTGCTTTGTGTTGAAAACTGTAGTGTTGAAAACTATAGCTTTGACATTGCTGCCAGACGTGAATAACAGAGCGGAATCTTTTATGAGAAGTGCTGCATAATCCCTTTAAAACAATGTAAATTAAAAGTATACAAAAAAACGGCGAAGCGTGGTATCACTGACAAACAAGCGATATCGTACCGCATGTCCGGATTCGCTATGATCGCTAATATGTTTTTTATCGTTGAGAACAAACAGCTTTGGCTGACTATTTAACTATGTTAAGAACTAATAAAGACACCTGTTGTAGAAAAAATAAACAAAAGAATATTATACACACCTCAGAGATGCTCTTATCTGCTCCCGTGCTTAAAAGATGAATGCCTGCGTATCATACCGGTGCAATTTTCTTAATATAATGGCAAACCAGGCAACCACTCGGAACGAACTTAAAACAAATGATGCGTCGTGCACACCCATACCGTTATAGTATACCACTCATGATTCAATCTACTCTACATTTTAATGCAGAGCATAACTTATTTCTCGAACTCATCTGTGTATTTATCTCCATTGAATTGTAAATATCCTAGAAGTCTTCAATTAATAGCATGAGTTGCAGGTCTTGTAGTTTGTTCACTTTTACAAGGCATATATATATATGTGCTGCGAGTATGAATTGCTTTTTCTATGTTTTATTTCTCTATTCATTCAGATGTACGCTGCTTTTTCGCATTCGCAAATTAAAGGTTCGTCAATTTTTGGTGCTACCGTTGCCTCGTGTAGACGGCACAGTCACCATGAATTCACTAACAGCCTGTGTTACTGTGCTCTCCACAATCTGAGATGCTCAGTGAATATTTCTTTGCGTTTGATTTAGTGTTTTGCCTGTGGGTGTGTTGTGATTATTTATGTATACCAGTCATTGTGGCGCCATTGGGCAGACCTGCGGAAGTACTCAAAGAAAATTAGTTAGGGCATACAAAAAATACTCATAGAAATAGTACAATTGATGGTAATGGTGATGTTTATGGCAGCATACATTTCTCTGGCCAAGATAAAAAATAGTTCCGACGCCACGGCTCTTCCGCTATTTCCGAATAAAATGCCAGAAAACAAAACAATTATTCTTGAGAGCTGTAAATACCACGAAGAATACTGCAATTTCTTGGCTAGTTGCATTTCCTTAACTATAGCGAGTGTTCTTCAATTCTGTTCTGCTTACGAGACTTCTGCATCACTCGATGGGAGAGCTTGATATATTCCCAAGAACGACAGCTACGCGGCACAGGCTGTCGTAAGGGGCCTGTTGCTGCCGGCGGGTAGCCGCCATGGCAGCGGCGGCAGCCCGAAGGCACACAAAACCTAATTATGCGGCTACAAATAACAATGGGCCTTTATGCGGCATATTTCGGTGCTTTTCCTCGTTGTACTAGTCAAGCAGCTAAGATATTCATGCCTGCGCAGAGGCTATAGCTTCGTTTGTGGAGGTTATTTTGTTCTTTTTGTTTTCTTCTTGAGTGGTTTGTGGTGTCTGATATTGGACAGGTTATATTCTGAAGAGAATTCGAAACAAAAGCTGAAACACAAGTGCTAAAACTCTGCAAACACCCAGTAGGTCAGAAAATGGTGGCCAGACAGTTGAAGCGGTTGCGTCACTTGTCACTTGAATAGAAAACATAGAAAACTTTTGTGGCGATTAACATGACGTCCACTAGTTCTTCTTCTCATGCACCGTATCGCATTGCCACCTAAAGGGTTGCCTAGGAACGATAATTTCAAAGGCATCCCCTTAATTGTAGAAATGTGAAAGTGTTTGGTATTTATGTTCTTTAAAGGTGGTTCAAGCTAACAAAATTAGGCAAAGACCCATTTTCTTAACGGCACATTTTCTCAGTGGCGCGAAATGTAGAGTACAAGATACCAACTGGTTCAATTCATCGCAATTGTTTTACTAAAATCCTTGCTAAGGAAAGGCAATGCCACCGCGCGATGCCTTCAATGGGGGGACGCGGCCACATGCCCCGTGGCATGGCCTGCACATGTGCCATGGCCTGAAGGGAGTCCCAGCGGAATGGTTACCACTTAATTTCGTCAAAATGTTTTTTCTTCCGATTTTCTATTTTTATGGCTAAGAAGAATGGCAGCGTGCTAATGGGTCAGCTGCAAGGGACCACATCGGTATCACCAAGTCCGGATGTTTAAAAAAACGTGTGCTTTGTGAGTATACATTTGTATTTTGTTGATCTGGATTGTCTGAGCTTTCATATGTAACTAAATTAGTTTTTCTCTTTTCAGCTGCACACTTGTTTGGAGGTAGTCATCATATTTCATAATTATTTCACGACAATATAGTCAAAGTTAAAAACAAGTTTCTTTCGTGTAATATTTTCAAGCACCTCAGCACACATCTAAACAGCTCCCACACATGATGTCTTGAAAGCAAAGTCAATGCAGTTGGCTTGAAGAAAACACAAGCTTATTGCAGCGAAGTTGTGCTCCCCTAATAACTAAAAAAAGCAGGCGGCGTAGCAGCAGTGAACAAAGTGACGTGCGCAGGCGAGTGTTGGCGAAGAGAATGCCCCGGCGTCTGCTCTTTGGGCATTTGTATTTCAGCGCGGGTGTTTCTCGAATTTTTCAATTACATAGAGAACTGTGTAGATAAAAGAATACTATTCTAGGCTAGTGGCGTTAGAGCGAAACATTCTCTGAATCAAATGAGATAAACCCTGCGACATAAGAAAGAAAGGATGGAACATGCACTTCACTCGGGACTACAGATAACACATCCCGGCGGTAAAAGCAAAAACATAATAAACAAATCCAACGCATGGTTCGGGGAAATAGGTGCTTAATATTGTTACCCGTCGGTGAAGTAAATGACGACGACGACGACGAGGGACGTTTTTGGGCTCGTGAAGGAAGACGAGGATCACGTCAGATTCCGGCTTGCTGTGCTGTCTACAGTAAATACTGGAATAGCGTGAATACATTGTGTTCCTTCCCTCTTATATCCTCGTAACATCTTTTGGTGGAGTGTGCGGACTCGTTCCCCTCCGGCACCCCTTCTCTGCATCGTCTCTCCTTGGACCCAAGGGTTCAGTTGGGGTTCCAAGCTCTACCAACCATTACGGAGCTACGCAGTGGGTGCACATATTCTCTTACAACCATGCAGCAAGGCACTCAAACATCCCCGCCCATGGCTCTTCCTCCCATCGTCATCTCCCAGCCGCGGGACCCCGGGAAGTTCTCCGGCACCGGTAACATCGACGTTGACGACTGGTTGAAGATGTATGAACGCGCCAGCCTCCACAACAGGTGGGACCAAACGATTATGTTAGCCAATGTGAATTGTTCCTTAAAAGAGCCCGCACTTGTCTGGTACGAGACCAACGAGGAGACTATCACAAGCTGGGACCAGTTCAAAGAGGAGCTCAGGAAATTGTTCGGCCAGTCCACGGCTCGCCAGATTGCTGCCAAAAACGAACTTGCTACCCGAGCCCAGTCTGCGACGGAACCCTACGTTTCGTACATACTAGACGTGCTGGCTTTATGTCAGAAGGTTGATCGCAACATGCCCGAGTCAGAAAAAGTCGGCCACGTGCTTAAGGGCATTGCCGACGACGCTTAAAAGTTGCTTGTCTTCAAGAACTTCACAACTGTGGATGCAATGATTGCCGAATGCCGACGCTTCGAGGAGGCAAAAAGCCGCCGGATCGGTCAGCACTTCGCCCGACTGCCGAATACTGCCGCGACATCAACGTGTGAGGACCAGCCCCTACGACATCCCGAAGCGCCCCCTTCTCCGGCATTAACACGACTTATCCGCCGGGAGGTCGAAGCCATGTCCCCTGCTACTTTGTCACCGTATCTCGCTGGACCTGACGCCGCTACTGTCTCCCTCATTCAGACGGTCGTCCGACAAGAAATCGACAACTTGGGCGCCCGGTCTATTTGCGCTTTTCATCATGCCGGCAACTGCAATCCTTGCCCCGCCCAACCAGTTAGGCGTCAGTATTCGTTTCCCCGTGCTCGCAACCCCGCAGACTGGCGCACACCTGACGACCGACCAATTTGCTTCCGCTGCCGCGGCGTCGGACATGTCTCCCGCTACTGTCGCAACCGCTGGTCCTCACCTCCACGCACTGGTTTTCCGACTTATCGCCCTCTGGGAACTCCCTCTCATCGATCTCCGTCCTACCAGGCACAAAACAACTTCCCCGCCGATGCCTCCACGTCCCGAACTAGCCGCTCCCCTTCCCCTCGCCGCCGCCAGTCGCCTTCGCCGCAAGCTCGCCGCTCGCCTTCTGCCGCCTATAACAGCCCCCCATCGTCGGAAAACTAAATGGTGCAGCGCCGAGAGGTAGCGCTGCATGGACAACCCCGCCCTCAAATCCTCTGTCCACTGAACCTGCCGGGCCCAATCTTATCAATGTACAAGTCGATGACGTCCCGGTTCAAGCATTAGTTGACACAGGCGCGCACATATCTGTCATGAGTGCAAGACTTCGAAATGAACTTAAAAAAGTTATGACGCCTGCTCCACCTCGCATGGTGCGTGTCGCCGATGGACGAGTCCCTCCTATACTCGGAATGTGCACTGCACGCGTAACAATAGACGACCGTCCCATTTCCGTTTTGTTCCATGTGCTGCCGCAATGTCCCCATGACCTCATACTGGGCCTGGACTTTTTGGGGGAACACTCGGCCCTCATTGACTGTGCCTCAGGTTTCGTGCGCCTTGAACTTCCGCAAGCAGCTACAACGGTCGACGACATGCCCTCCCGCCTCCGCTCCACGAAATTCGTTAGGTTATCGCCACAAGCTGCCACATGCGTCCCTTTGTCGCCTTGCCCCCCAGTTGAGGACGGCGATTACATCATCTCGCCTATCACGGACATTTTGCTCTCACGTGGCGTGACCCTTCCTCATACTGTTGTGACAGTTCAAAACAACCAAATCTGCATCCCTGTTCTCAATTTCGGCCACATTCCCCAAATCCTCCCAACTGGAATGTCTCTTGCAACTCTTTCTCCATTGACACGCTCAGATATGTTCAGTTTGTCTGCGTCCGCGTCCCCGTCATCTTCACATGGTCCACACCCTTCTGTTTCTTCTGACGACCCTTTTGTCCAGATGATCGCCGCAGATCTCCCGTCTGCACAAGCGGAGGACCTTCGCCGCGTGTTGACCCGTTATCGTGACATTTTCGATCTCGGCAACCGACCCTTAGGCCAGACCACTCTAGTGGGGCACCGCATTAACCCCGGCGACGCAACCCCTATTCGTCGACGCCCATACCGTGTGTCTGTAAGCGAACGCCAAGTTATTCAACAGGAAGTTGACAAAATGCTCGCTAAGGACATTATCCAGCCCTCGTTTAGTCCATGGGCGTCGCCCGTCGTCTTAGTGAAGAAAAAAGACAACACCTGGAGATTCTGTGTGGATTATCGGCACCTGAATAAGATAACCAAAAAAGACGTATACCCGTTGCCCCGCATCGATGATGCCCTCGATTCCCTTCATGGTGCTCAATATTTCTCATCGATCGACCTGCGTTCAGGTTATTGGCAAATTACTGTGGTCGAATTGGACCGAGAGAAAACCGCTTTTATCACGCCAGACGGACTTTACCAGTTTAAAGTCATGCCTTTTGGGTTATGGAATGCGCCAGCAACCTACGAGCGCATGATGGACTCGCTCCTTCATGGCCTTAAGTGGCATACGTGCCTGTGCTATCTAGATGATGTTATTGTTTTTTCACCAACCTTCGAAAGCCATCTCCAGCGCCTCTCCGCAGTTCTCGAGATATTTCGTACCGCCGGCCTTCAACTTAACGAATCAAAGTGCCATTTCGGACGGCGACAGCTTATCATCCTTGGTCATCTCGTTGATGCCACTGGCATTCAGCCCGACCCTGCTAAAATCCGTGCCGTCAATAACTTTCCCCAACCTATGTTTGCGACAGATGTCCGCAGCTTCGTCGGGCTGTGTTCTTACTTTCGGCGCTTCATTAGGAACTTCGCCGATGTTGCCCGACCCCTAACGGACCTACTGAAACAGAACGTTCTCTTTTCTTGGGGACCTCTGCAAGCAGACGCTTTCTCTATTCTTATCACCCTGCAAACCACACCTCCCATCTTGCACATTTTGACCCTTCTGCCCCTACGGAGCTCCGCACAGATGCAAGCGGCTACGGTATCGGAGCTGTCCTCGCTCAACAACAGGACGGTCACACCCGAGTGATTTCCTATGCCAGCCGCCTTCTCTCTGTCTCGGAGCGCAACTATTCAATAACTGAACGCGAATGCCTGGCTCTTGTGTGGGCCGTAGCTAAATTCCGCCCATACGTATACGGTCGAGATTTTTCTGTGGTCACTGACCACCATGCACTTTGCTGGCTTTCGTCGTTACGAGATCCTACTGGCCGCCTCGGACGTTGGGTTCTGCGTCTCCAGGAGTACACGTTCTCTGTTGTGCACAAATCTGGAAAATTACACCAAGGTGCAGACTGTTTGTCCCGTTATCCCGTCGATCAGCCCGACATCATCTGCCATGACACCGATGCCGTCGTTTTTGCCATCTCGGATTTGCACCATTTGGCTGATGAACAACGCCGCGACGACTCCTTACGGTCCCTCATCGACACTCTTTCCTCTAACCTCTCGGACCCGTCGTGCCGCCTTTATCACCTCCAAGACGGTACTCTATACCGACGAAGTCTTTCCTGCGACGGACCTGAGCTGTTACCGGTCGTACCAAAACAACTTCGCCTAGACATACTTCAACAGTTCCACGATCATCCCACAGCTGGACATCTTGGCGTAGCTCGCACCTACGACCGTATCAAGCGTCGTTTCTTTTGGCCGGGTTTATACCGTGCTGTGAAAGGTTACTTTAACGCCTGCGACACCTGCCAACGCCGCAAAACACCAACTTCTCTCCCAGCTGGGCCCCTTCAACCATTGGACGTGCCGTCCGAACCATTCTTCCGAGTGGGTCTCGACCTCTTGGGGCCATTCCCTACGTCGACCGCAGGTAACAAGTGGGTTGCGGTGGCCACTGATTATGCGACCCGGTATGCCATCACCCGTGCTCTTCCTACCAGCTGCGCCACCGACGTCGCAGACTTTCTGCTAAACGACGTCATTCTCGTCCACGGAGCCCCTAAGCAGCTGCTTACTGATCGTGGCCGCTACTTCCTCTCCAAAGTGATCGCTGACATTCTCCGCTCGTGCTCGACTAAACATAAATTGGCAACCGCTTACCATCCTCAAACAAATGGCTTAACGGAACGACTCAATCAAACCCTGACCAACATGCTATCTATGTACGTCTCCCCCGACCACCGTGATTGGGACGGTGCTCTGCCGTACGTGACCTTCGCGTACGATTCCTCTTGCCACCACACTGCGGGGTATTCCCCGTTTTACCTACTCTACGGTCGACACCCCAACGTGCCACTTGACACTTTGATTCCCTTGGCGGCAAGCCCCACTGAATATGCCCGCGACGTAATCGCCAAGGCCGACGCGGCTCGTCATATTGCCCGCACCCGTCTTACGACATACCAGGCCTCCAGCAAGCTTCGCTACGATAAGCACCGTTCCACAGCCAAATTTCATCCAGGTACCCTAGTGCTGCTGTGGACACCTACGCGTCGTGTGGGCCTCTCCGCTAAACTCTTTCCTCGCTACTCTGGCCCTTATCGAGTCGTGCGCCAAGTCACTGATGTGACTTACGAGATATCCCCACTCCAGTCCTCGCCTGCCCATCCTACAACAGACATTGTGCATGTTGTCCGGCTCAAGCCATATGTTTGCCCCAGCCTGACAGCTCTGTAAAGTGCGCCGGGACGGCGCCTCGTCCCGGGGGGTTATGTTACCCGTCGGTGAAGTGAATGACGACGACGACGACGAGGGACGTTTTTGGGCTCGTGAAGGAAGACGAGGATCACGTCAGATTCCGGCTTGCTGTGCTGTCTACAGTAAATACTGGAATAGCGTGAATACATTGTGTTCCTTCCCTCTTATATCCTCGTAACAATATGTTCTGAACATTTTGGCAGGACAGCAGAATAATGATAACTACATGAATGAACAGAGCAAAATGCGTCTTGACTATGAGCATGCTAATGCGCTGAAAATCTTGTTTTATAAATTTGTCCGCAAGAAATGAAATGAGTTAACCATTGCCATTGCGTACAATCTGTTTGTTTCATGTCATCATTTTGGCGCGATTTCTCGCATATCTGCCGTCATGCCGTAACTCAAACTGCCATCATCGACGCTACCATTATCAGCATGCGGTCATCTGTCCACGCGCCATCATAAAACCGCTAGCCATAATCCACTATAATGATGTTTGATGGCTCCACCAAGTCCACATTTTCGATAGGGGGCTGAACGAAATAAGAGAAGTAATGACAGCTGCACCTGTTTCACTTTAATCCTTACAAGGGAAAGTTTTTGTGTACATTGTACATAAAATTAACTACTGAACAGAATAATGTCGTGATGAACAGAACATCACAAATTTCTAAAGCAAACGAACTATGCAATGTGAACAGACATTGTTTTTGAGTTCTCCTCATCTTGTGTACATGTGCTGCTAAATGCCCAGTCATTCAGGGTTTTACTAACACAGAGCAGTGTTGTAAGATATAGGGGAATGCGCAGACCCCATGGAGGTAGCTCCGAAAACTGCTCTGTGCAGTCTGGTTTATATCTTTGAAACATCAACTTCGGCGGAAGTACCGAGGGGTCTTCTCTTTATTGAACTTTTTTTTTGTAAAGTATATGTGGACGTCACTGCCATCCTTCTGCTTTGGCGGAATTATTTTTGCCTTAGATTTAGTTGATTTTATGCAAGCGTCCCGACTAATTTTTGCATTATTTATCATCAAGGGTGTGTTGCAATGTCTTGTGAGCTGCAACGGCGCGATTGGTTCGGCAAAACGACATAGGCAAAAATTGTCAATAAATTTAGGCATCAGGGGAAGCAGTCAAAATGGGGTTACTGTTATTAAAATATCATTGAAAACAAGCCCGCAAATAAGTCATCAAGAAACGTGCGAAAATGAAGACAAATAGGTCATTACTGTTGACTACTATATAGGCGAAATTACACATTCCCTCTTTGAGGTGTAGACCGGAAATCCCGATATCAACAAGAAACGCCAAGTTACCTGGCTACAACTCGATGTTTTGTGCTGTCATTGTTTCTTTCAGCATGTACTCAGAGGAAGCTTCCACGACCTGCCCAATGTCTTGGGAATAACATGTTTAAACTTCCCAAAACGAAATGCACGCACGCACACGGACGCTGCCGGACACGGACAAGGAAGAGTACTTGAAGGACTCCCTGATTGATTTCTTGCTCAATTCAAGGAAAGCCTCAGCACTTGATACCTACCCATCAGAGAACCGTGTCGTTGTCCGAACTGCTTGAAGCAACAAGCACAAAGCTATCGTATACACCTATACCGTATAGCATCTTTATAAAAATCCTTGTCGCACGGAGGCCTGCTGACGTGCCGTCAATCCAAATATGGCATGGCTTCCACCGGTGAGACTTGATCAACGCTTCTTAACTGCGGCACCACGTGTGCCTTTTTAGAACATTTCGTTTTTATACGTAGCACTCGTTGAGTACCCTCACAGCCTTAATTGTGGAACGTGCGGAAAATGCACAAAAATGCATATTTTGTGGAGTAAATACATTTATGCGTTATTATAGCAACAGCAGACATAATGATTCAAAGTAAATTCGCAAAACCAAAAATGAATGGAACTTAAAATTTATCAAATAGAGCTATTTAAATGAAAGTACGGTTGGCGTCTGGGTTAGTTGGTTCCACAGATAAAAGGTAAACCGCACTTAAAACAAAAACAAGAACAAGTAAGAACGCGCTGCGTAAGTCCCTTACTTGCTCTTGTGTGTGTTTTATTGCTCTGCAACTTTAATATGTGAAATAAAATATATGTATCTTGTATTACACTGGCCCAACAAACGAAGACAAAGCAAAAAAGCGCCGGAACGACTTACTTAAACAAGACTAGAAACCTTATGAAAACAGAGCAACTGTGTAGTGCTCTGCGCACACATAAATGCATAATAGGCGGGCTTAATTCATCTGGTGGTACACTCGTAATAAAGACGGTCGTAAAAGGGTAGCATCGGGCGTATTTACTAACTCCTTTCAAACGTTACTACCCGCGGTACGGTACGTATGCTGTCCCACTTACAACTGCATGGTTAGGAAATTACTGTTGTAAAAACTAGCATACACTAGAATAAAGGGGCCCTAAAAGGTGCTTTGAGCACACTAAATGAACTAGCGCAATCGTTAGATTGGGTCGTCAACGTCACCTGTGCCAAATATTACTCTTTTACGCGCAGCGGAAAGCTCACACTTTTGTTGCAAAGTTTCTTGCTTTTTTCTCAACCTTTTCATTCGCGGTTTTTGACGCCGCCTTCTTCACATGTCTACTTCATCGATTCCCAGATGTTCATCATGAGCTAGACATCCCGCTATTGGGCGACTTTTTCACGTACTTCCGGCAAAGAGATGAGTGGTCTGCTCAGCGTCGGCTCGCCGGCTGATCTGCCACCGTAGTGCCGGAGTGCTTGGACATTTTACCTCAAACGAAACAAGTGTAAACAAACCCTTAACCGTATGTATTGAACGCAACACGGCCATAACACGACATGGATACTCTCTTACCTGAGTACGTTCCATATAAAAAGCGTTGAAGCCTCGTGGCACTTGTTTTGTGCAATCGCAGAGAACGCCCTGAGCCGAATGCCCCGGTTTGGCGCACACTTTTTATTCAACTTCAAAACAATCGAGAGACGCGTTTCGAACGAACACAACGTCACAACATGTGTTGCAAGTCTGAACCACGATTGAGAGACGATGGGTTGCCTCCTCCTGCCCGTCGTAAATTCGGCACTCACCTCGCGCGCGGTTTGCGGGGACGAACAGCAAGTCACTTAACTCTGGCGCACAAGCCGAGAGGGCTTTTAGCCGCACACACTGCACATACCCCGTGCGAGGTTGAGTCGTACGTAGCTCGAGAAAGATAATCCAGAACATGGGAAGCACTATCCACCCGCAGAAGCACAACGTCGCATTTCATCGCGAAACAAAGGCGTCCACAATACACACACCATCGCCTCCTGTAATGCCAAACGCATCTCGCACTTCCCAATGGGAGTGAGTGGTACGCCGGCAGTGCCCACATGTCGCGAGGTGGGGCCCCGAGCTGAACCGGGATCACGGAACCGTAACGGACTTCTAGAGTGATTTGTGCCTTGTTGCCAAGGCAACCGATGTTTGAGATTGTCAAAGAAAAGGCGCTCACTCCTGCTCTAGAAAGCTCAGAGCCGTGGCGGAGCATGTTTTGCCAACGTTGCCGCTCTTCACCACGCATCGCCCCAAGCTGAACTGGTCACATGATTGAAGCGTTTTGTGCAAGGGTTCTGTACCGGTTTGAAATGTCTTTTTCACATGCCGCCGGCAGGAATTACCACCGCCGCAAAATAAGACCCGGCACCAGCGGGGCCACATCTGATAGGGCGGTTTTTGGATAAACAGTGCGCGGTGCATCAAATAGAACGAGCGTACGATCCTCCCCGTGCGGCTGCGAGTTCACCGCCGATAAAAAGTCACGTTCTGCAGCAACATACACCGCGAAAGGGCGAGGCCAGGCCGCCGCACACATGCGGCCAGATTTTTCGTTCGATTTTCCAGCCTTGAGCGGAGTGCAGGATTCATTGAGTCAACAAAGCTTGCCCGTAACAGACGGCAGTATGTGCAGCGCAATAGCGGAAGTACGTCACCGCTGAGGAGCGCAGCATCATGGGAGGCAAGGCTCGTGCGCCGTCAACAGCGGAGAGTATGTCGAAAGGAGGAGGAAACACGGTGCGACGATAATGCGCGGTTTTAAATGCGAATGCATTTATTAGTCGGGGGTTGTCTTTCGTCCATCGAGCGGCGTGCGCCTGCATTCCTCCAGCGCGAGCGCACGTGAGCGCGCGCCTCGTAGTTCTGCCTTCGTCGTCGTCGTTGTCGTCGTCGTAAATGCGAATGCATTTCTTAGTCGGGGGTTGTCGTGCTCCGTCGGCGTGCGCCCGCAGGTGTTATCTCTCCGCGCTCAATGCCGAACGCATGCGCTTGAAGCGAGCTGTACTAGTTTGCTCGAAGCGGCAAGGTCGGCGAGTACTGCGGTGTTAGTCTCGTGTCTAACGTGTATGGGAACTTGATATCGCACGCCGTTGCCACGTCTCCCGTTCGAGACACGTCTCCGTACAAGGACTTGTACACCCTTGCCTACACCGGAGACGGAGTCTTTGTGGTGACCGTGTACCTCGCGCCCAACCTCGCTCGAGACGCCGTTGCCGCGCAGCTGGACGCGGCTATGGAAAGTGTGCGCGTGTGCTCCAAACCCTCTGACCCCATAGTCTTGGCTGGCGACTTCAACGTTGACGTGCGCAAGAAGAGTGGTGAGTGGCTGGTCGAGTACATGCAGACCAGGGACTCTAGGCATTGTCTCTCTGCCGGCTTCGACACGTGCCCCACTACCATTCACGGGAGTTGCATTGATCTGGTCTTTACGCGAAACTGTGACGCGCGTATGCTTCTCAAAGACCCTTTGACCGTGCACTTTAGCGATCACAAGGCACTGATTGTGGCCGTCAGGTACAACGATAACCCAAACAGGTGCTGATGAATAAATGATTACGTTCACACTCTCGTCAATAATTACGCCATTACTCGCAACACACTCATCGGTCCACCCAATGCGTTTGCATTTCTGCACGATTCCCTTCGGTGAGGTGCGGGGGAATTTTTTTTTATTTACGATTTCTTAGCTAATACTCATCGCTTTAACAAAATTCCTGCGGGAGGACATTGCTAATAGATTGCTTTATTTGGTTACATGTACATCCATGCATCGGCGGAAGGTATTTCAGTACCCCTTTAAGGTTGTGCTTATGACTAGGTTATGCATCACCAGTTAGTAAACGTTGTCGCTCACAATAGCGTTATCGCGAAGACGTTTGTCGCGAACCGTGCATTAGGTTTGTTTATTGGTGTTTTGTTTTGCCGACCTGCTGCGCCGAGCTTTGTTATCTGTGTTATCCGTGGGCCAACTGGAGCGAATGTTCGATGCTTTATTTTTTTATGCCGAAAGGTTACCTGCTTTGATGAGGAGAGTGTTTCGAACTAACGTCACCAGCCTAGAGTAATCTTCTTTGATCGACAGTGTTCTGGATATAATTCGACAGTCCGAGAAACACTCACGCCAAGAGATTAATTCCCGAAGAGCAGATGCCGCGGTGTTCGATTCCCCGACACTCGCCTGCGAACGTCACATTGTTGACTGCTGCTTCGCCGCCTGTGTATTCTTGGAATTGTTAGGGGAGCACAAGTTTGCTCATTTTAACTTGTTTTAACACGGTAGCGGTATTAGGCTCATTTTTAGGTTTTTCCGCGCCTGCTAGCCGTCCGCTATCAGCCGTGACCGCCAAGCATCCACGGAAATACGTCACCGCTGCCACTCTGAATTCACGACTGAGGCAGCGAGAAGCGAGGGTTCACCTAAATCTGGAATATGAAACAACGGCAACTGAAGTGTATAAAGGAGGACAATAAAGGACAGGTATTTGAGAAGATGCCGTGCCTGCGCAGTACGGTTAGTTTTAGGTCCGGTCGGTTGTAGCATGCTCGGCAGATATAGTCGCCAGTCGTTCCAGAACTCGCGCCATCACACCAAAGCACCTTTCCACCGGAAGATACAAATTCAAATTTTCGGTAATTCACGTGCCCAAGCCCCACCTGGTCGGCAGGCGCACAATAGTGGAGGGCTCCAGATTAATTCCGGCAACCTGGGGATCTTTAGCGTGCACTGTAACCTCGACACACTGGCGTTTTGATTTTCTGTTTCCATCACGAGAACTGCTGCCGCAGCCGGGAATCGAACCCGGGTATTTGGGCTCAGTAGCGCAATGCCTTACCCACTGATCCACCGCGGCGTGTATTCCACCTTAACTGATGCCGGCCACAGCATTAGGTCACCAAACTAAAACAGGAGGCAAATTATTAACGCCAGTCGCTCAGAAATCAAGGAAAGCATACAATATTAGCAGAAAGCAACTGAAATAAAACCCTCTGTATGTCGTCTGATACATAAATTTTCCAACTATTTTTGATAGTCCCATGGTGCGGTTTCGGGCGCAAGCTTCGTTTGAAAAACGACGCAAGGCTCCACGGTGAAAACTTAAAAGTCACCCTAAAAATAGGCACACATATCCTCCCAGAGAACATTCACGTAAAATTGCTCGGCGTGCCCTAGAGTAAAACGGCACAGCCAGCCTCACAATCCCCCCCCCCCCCCCAAAAAAAAAAAAAAACTTTAACTACTGCCCACATTATGAAACAGCTTACCAAAAGAAGAGCAAGAATGGGTGATGAAACAAAAAGGCTGGTGGAGCCCTTGATCACAAGGCATATTTTACTGAGTCTACCATACCATTGTAACTTACCCGCAGCGAAGAAGATCAAGTGAACGACGCCATTATCAGGACAGCATATAAGGCAGCCCTTCTCCTCGCCATTTTTAGCGTGAGACAAACTGACAGCTGGTGGGCGAGCAGCGCAATAGAATGGACAGACAGAGACGGGTCTAAAAGAAGGGGCAGGCCTTTAGCTCTACGGACGGAAGAAGTAATAAAATTCGGAGGTACATAATGAATTTAGGCAGTGCCGCACAGGAGATGGCGAAGGCCTTCGTCGTGCCTTAGGTGCGAGCGATCTGTTGATGATGTTGACATTCATTAGGTTCCTAAATTGCGCCTTTAAAACATTATTGAAGAAACCAGACAAACCACTCACGTGGCACCAAGGGCGTCGTTCAGAAAACGAAATCGGGGAGGGTTATCGTATGGAAGGCAGGACCCTCCCCTCCGGCTCTTGCCCCCCTCTTACTGGAAATTATATAGTGCACGCCATTTCGGTCATGTTCAGTGGCTCCGCTAAATACCTCTACGAAAAACATGTATTCAAACCTACCCAAGGAAAGGCAATGTGACAGGATCACGTTATTTCAAGGAAATCACATGTCAGAAGAACAAATTATACACAGACTGCGGGATTTATGATAGAATGTAGCAACTGTCGTAGGTGGCTATTCTGGCAATCTTTGTGACTGCATGACTCTCCTACCTACAGGAACAAAGAATCGGACGCTGGAGTCATCCTCTTGGCAATCCCAATAGCTGAAGTAGCTAAGAGAAGCGCAAGATCATTATAGACTTTCGAGGGCATTATATTGTTCGCTGCACACAGAGCAGCTAAAAGCTTTGTGAATATACTCCAGTACATAATGAATAAATTTAAGGACGTCAATAGGACACCCGGGAAATAGGGTTTGAAGACATCGAGGCACCGACACGCGAACTCACACACCGTACTACTTTCGACCACGACTACAGCGCTCCCATCCCCGAAAAAAGTTAGCCTCTCATAATCGTACGCCTAGAAACACGATCTTTCTTCATGCTCAATGTTGAAGAATTGCGAACTCTGGGTGGATAAACAAACAAAATATCTACCAATAAACGTGGGCGAAGATGTTGTGTGAGAACATCAAAGATTAACTTAAAACTCCACTAAATGTTGGGAAACATTCACCCTCCTCTCTGTAACCTAGGAATGTACAGGGGTATGCTAGTTGGCGAACAATTGAAACATCCCACATTCCACTTACATTGAAACATTGGAATCTGTTTTGACCCCCTCGTTACCTCAGGACCAGCGTGGGCTGATTAGAAGGCAAGGGAAGGACCTTGTGCATCCATGGCCTACACATTAGGTTCCACCTTTGAGCTCTCTCACATCTGTTTACCCCCTTTTCCAAAACCCCTCCAGTATTTCTTCCGCAACAAAGATCTCCACTTTGCCTCTCTCGCTCTCTTCGCGAAAAGGCAAAAACGTTCAGTCTGGCACAGAAATTCGAAAATAAACACTTTGAAACACTTACATTGACATCTTCCCCCTCACACTGGCCAACACCTCCCAGCCGCCTCCTTTCACGCTCAAATCTTAAGCCACAGAAGCATGGATGATTCCAGTCTCTTCTGGCACACGGCGATTAAACACCCTTCCGGCTATTCTTTCTCCCTTCCATGAACTTCGGTTTTTGTGAAGCATGCATTGTAAATGCAGCAATGTTGTTCGAAAACGCTCTCTGGGAGTCGAAGTAACACTATCACGTCACACATCTCAACACCCAAACGTAGATGTCCCCTTTGAGCGAAACACGGGTAAGGCCCAGCTGTGGTGATAATAATGAGCCCATGATAGTATTTCCGGGCGGGGTGAAAACGCTTGAAAATGCGACTCATGCTATTTGCTGATTGTTCAGGTGACGTAATCGGTCCAAGAAAACGCACACCAAGGATGCGCCACTAGGGCGTGGAGCATCTTTCAGTCGCTCCACTCGCTCCACTGCTGCACTGGTGGCTATTGGGGGCAAGCAAATCAAACTACTTTATTCTATTGTACTTTTACTTTATTAATCTGTATTTCACTACAAAGTTAATTTGATTTTTTTAATCGAGGCGTTCATACGAGCTTTTGTTTGAAATTCCTCGCCCTAGGAAGTAGTATGTACCTGCCATCAATTGCAGACAATGCAATCACGTAACTATGGCCGACTGGAAAAAAAAGCGAGTGACGGAAGCGTGCCACATTCAAAACAGTTGCTGTTGGTATTACGTTATCGAAACTGTCCGCTTTTCGACACAAAATTTCCTCGGCGTGGTCGAGTCTCCTTACCTGCTTTTAAGGCGAAAGCCTGGCGATACGTATTAGCCACTTCTTTTCTGATACATTGCACTTGCCCCTTTTTCTTCCCTTTCCTTTCTTTGTTTTTTGGCACGGATTACTTTCAACGTATTCTTTTCTGCTATTACGTGGTTGCGTCAATTTTTTTATCTTTCATTCGTTCGTCTTAGTGTGCAAGCAGACTGGAACACGCCACAGCCTTCCTAGTGTCGGGGTTCTGCTAGGGTGGTCTGCACCTGTGCTACTCCCGTGACATCATGTTCAGGCTTCACGCTGCACGTACTATTCTACAACTGTTACTCTTCAAATTCGCAGTGTTATGACTTTTGCGAACCGGGCACGTGAGTTCTTTGAAGCTTCCAAATTGAGTCCAATCCCCCAAGTGGCCATGTGTTACGAAGGAAGGAATAGCAACAAGGACAAGGACATTTCAGGTTTGTTTCCTTTATTACATTTTGCCCTTAAACACTTTTGTTCAAAGAAGCTCTCCACAGTCGTTTTTTTTCTCACAGAGTTGAATCCCCTCACAACCCTCTCTTCCTTTTTGTCCTTCCCACTCCCGCTTACGCTCCCTCTGGCGTCACGTGGTTACTTAAATTCTTAGCTTAATTCTTAATTCTTTATTACGACGGTGAAGCTGAACAAAACCAGTTGAAATGTATAAATTTCACCTCTGACAATAGGTACACGCCGTTGGTTGTATTGTAGGGGTGGTAAAGAACAAATGCAACAAGCCATCAAGCTATCTGGGTATGCGCCGCACCAGCATCAATCATGTGGAAGAAGGTAGGATTATGTCAAATCCAGACCTGGGGATATGCGCCAAAGGCGTGTCAGGGCAAGATAATGAACCCCATCAGTTACATGCGCGAGAAACAAGCTTGGTTGTTGCAACGCTCTGACCTGCGTTCCAATCGGCTTCACACCTGTGAAAAAACCACCTCGACCGGCTATCGGTGCGTCGACTGTCTTCTTGACAGTATATGGAATACGTATAAGCGATCCTGCTAGTAACGCTTTTAAAAGAAATGCGCGCCATGCAACCCCTCGAGGGAGACTGTCTGACGCGCTGATTATAAACAAAACGCACGGTCATGCAGCGCTCTCTTCGAAACTGTTTTGCGAGCAGACGATAACTGAAGCGCATGCACCTACTGCAGACTTACAGACACGCGGAAGGAACTTGCGGAAGCCATGTCCGCCAAACCACCTAAAAGAAAGGCGAGGTCTGCGAAACACGTCTCCACTGATTATATTGCATACACACCCGCTGACAGTCACCTGGTGGTGGCGGATGGTGCGGTCGCTACCAGTGCTTCTGTAGAAGCTGCCCGTCGCGTAAAACCACAGCGCACACCACACATTCTCCTCGATGATCATGGAGCGAACGCCGCCTCTAAGTCATCACAAACGGGGGTCTGTCGCCAGGTCACTGCACAACCAATGCACAGAACTTTTCGAGAGTAAAAAACGGGCTCGAAATTCCTCCTCCGTTTCAAAGGCCTGTCGGGGTATAAATATGTCTGCAACGGCGACCATAAACATAAACCACCACGCAGCAGCGGCCACTACAGGCGTCCCTAGTTCAACCCGGCCGTGAAAAACGATGCCCGAGTTTACTCCAAGTTCTAATGTCAGTCACACCAAATCCTCCTGTATAACCGACTGTGCCTGCTCTATCGCCCCGAAACCCATGGCAGCAGCGTGTTCAGTGTGCGCCAAGTTCGCAGGTTTTTCGACTGCCATGCCGATGCGAACTGCTGTTTCGGGCGGAGGTGACCTGAAACGCATCTCGGCGTCGTCACGTACGCGAAGGCGTCTTTGAGCTACAAAAGTCCGCAAAACGGCGATTTTGAACTTCATGAGCCAGTATTAAAGATCGAAGCTGTATGCGTGGCGTCGCAGAACGACTAAACTGCGTTCAGTGTACTTTTTCCGCCTGCACGTTCGCCCTTCTGGGTTCTTACGGGAGTTTGTCAACGTAATGTATACCCGTACTCGTGGTTGTAATTGCGACAAGAGACAGTCAACTTTCCTGCCACTCTATAAGAGTTGATAAGTGAAAAATATTTATGCGTGATTCGGTCTTTAGTAAAAATAGAGTCATACGAATAAAATTGGGCAAAGAAGTCCAAACCGTTGAGCTACCCCTTTTTACTAACCAATACAGTCCGTCTCGTTCTGCCGCTAATATCTAGTAAGGATCCCCGAAAGGGTACGCACCCACTCTCCTCCCCACTTTATTTCTCCGCCGTCCTGATCCACGAAATGGTGCCATCGCGCATGTAGTAGATGTATTGACGATGCGGTAATCGGCAATGCCGGGCGGCTAAAAAGAATGACTTCAAGCTTTAGCTCAATGCGATACTCAGTGTTTGAGGGGCCCTGTATAAGCTTAGGATAATCATTCAGCACTCAGCTGGTTTATCTCTATACTTCTCCGCGCTACACTCATTCTTCCCTCACCAATCAGATACAGAACAAGCGATCAATTTCCAGTTGGTCACAAACCAACCAGGCAACTCATCCGTAACATGTTTGGCTGAATCGATTGAAACGCAATTTAAGCTTTTGCGTTAAGTTATTTACGAACGAACTAGGTAGCCCGAGAAAGACCATCTTTTGTAATTACCGCAGTCAAGTTTTATTTGTCTGCTTCGTGAATAGCCTCATGAATTTTTGTACATTTTTTGTTCAATTAGGAGTTGCCCGTCAGGGCAAGCGATTCTAGAGCGAGAGTCTCCTTAACACAACACGTATTTTTGTTTGCAAAGAGCCTTGAGATCTTTTTTTAAGTCGCCTGTTCTTGCCATGTATGAAGACAAATGTTGCCCGTGCTCTTGCCAACACAGGAGAACCTGGGATAAAGGCGCCACCAGAGAAAACGGCAGAATTTCTGGCACTGAGCAGATACAAGGCGTTCTACAGCAGGCTATGGTCAAACACACCGAGACCATTCGAGGACGCGGCGTAACAACCAAAGCCACACCTATCCATGGCGTCCACTTTATGTGGTCGTAGCGTCGTAGCCACAAAGTCGTCACTTGATGCCGGCTAGCAGCGGCAAGAACTTAGCACACAACAAAAATGAAGTTAACAGGCCACCGCCAGCCAATGATGCCACAGTCACGCGGGTGGTAGGTCCGAACTCGAGTTCGCTATTGTGCGAGACGACAGGAGAAGCCAAGAGGACACGATTTTCCACGTTAGCCTTCTTCATGCATCGTGAAAACATAGTCGATGACCAATGACCCAACTTCGACCCGGCGAAAACATCAGCTATAGCAATTTTCCTCAGATAGATAGACAAGAAGGGCGTGCGAAGATTTCTGGGGAACTTCTCATTCTACCGGCGCTTCGTCGCATACTTCGCACGCATTGCAGAGCCACTCACACGCTTTTCGAAGATAGTATCCCTTTCAGCTGGGAAAACGCCCTTGAATGGTAGACTATTCAAGGTTTTGAGAGACCACCATGCGTTGTGCTGGCTCGCCAATTTTTAAGGACCCCTTTTGACGTATTGGGCGGTAAAGCTTGCGCCTGCAAGAGTTCGATGTTACAATCGTCTATAAATCCGTCAGGAAAAGATCCATGCCCACTGCCTGTCCCGCGCCCCCGTCGACCCACCACCACCGGACTCCGATGAAGACAGCGCGTTCTTCGCAGTCGCGGTGGAGAGCGCCCAGCAGCGTGCAGACCCTGACGTACGCATCATGACCGACTACCTCGAAGGACGCAACGTCGCCTTGCCTAGGGCCTTCAAACGCAACTTACCAGCATTCAGCCTGAAAAACGCCGTCCTAGTGAAGAAGAGTTTTAACCTTGGAACGAAAACAAATGATCTTGCCATCTCTGCAGACCTTCGTGACGAAATTTTGAAAGCGTGCCACGACGACCCGTCTTCCGGGCATCTCGGCACAGCACGCACTATTGGAAAAATCAAGGCGAAGTACTACTGGCTCTGCCTTACACCCGACGTCCGGAGCTTCCGTGACTGCCAGCAAAGAATAACGCCACCGATGAGACCCGCCGGACTTCTGCAGCCGATCGCTGTCCCATCGAGGCCATTCCAACACATTCGAATGGACCACCTGAACCCGTTCCCTACGTCCGTATCCTAGAACAAGTGGATTGTCGTAGGGACAGGCTACACGGGCTACGCAGAGACCGCCGCGCTTCCGAGGAGGACTGCACAAGAAGTCGCGAAGTACTTGATAAACCAAGCTGTTCTGCGACATGCAGCCCTGAAGTCCTTATCACGGACCACGGAAGAGCCTTTACTGCGGAGCTTGTGCGAGGAATCTTACGCTACAGCAACAAGGATCACCGAAGAAGAATGGCGTACTACCCCCCGGACGAACGGGCTAACGGAACGTCTGCAACCGGCGATCGCGGATATGCTGCATACGTACATTGACTTTCAACATAAGACTTCGGAAGAAGTCCTTCGGTATGTCACGTTTGAGTATAACACGGATATCTAGTAAACTACGCAGATGACACCGTTTGAGCATGTCAATGGAATACGGGCGAGTACGATGATTGACGCCATGCTTCCGGACGTCGAAGACGACGACCTCAACACCGAAGTTTTAAATGCAGAGCATTTCAGTAACTCACGATGTCACCTGCGTTGACGTCCGTAGTCCGCATCGCTCCCCCTACACTATACAAAAAAATAATAGTTACCGCCGCCAGGTTTCGATCCCACGACTCTGCGGGCGGAACGCAAGGTACACGGTTCTCTACCCACAGCGCCACAAAGCCGACACAGAATGTAAGCTTACGAACGCGCCTTATATCCCTGACTCATTCAACCGTCGTCCACAGGTGCGCCCTCTCATCTGCGTCCTTTACGCCTTCTCTCCGCTCGCAACACCTTCTCTCGCCGCGTTCCGTTCGGGCGCACAACAGGTGGGGACGTGCGCAACACCCTCTCTCGCCGCGTTGGGTTCGCGCTTAGAAACAGTCGGTTCGCGCGCAAGAACAGGTGGGGGCGCTCGCATCGCGCTCTCTCGCCGCGGTCGGTTCGCGCTTAAACCACATATGTCGTTCGCGCGCGCTCCGGTCGCTAACATCTGTGGCGTGATCGTGACATCAACATCACGCGTTCGTGTGGTGGCGCGATTTCGGCGCTATAACACTCTCTCGCGAGGGGCATTGGATTGGATTCGATTGGATTGGCTTGGATTGGCTTGGCTTGGATTGGTTTGGATTTGGATTGGATTGGAATAAAGTGGATTGTGTTGGATTGTGTTGCGTCATAGCCGCGCCACGTTGCGTCATAGCCGCTTCACGTTGCGTCATAGCCGCGGCAGGGGGTTCACGGCACGTTTCACGTTTCACCATCGACTTCATCGACAGTGTCTACGCTGGAAGACAACAATTACAACAACAACAACCAATACGTAATCCATACGACTTGCAGGCGCGCCCCCCGCGGAAATGCTCTGCATTTGATCGTGCCCCTCGCGAAGGGGGATGTTTCTTTTTTTATTTACGCTCCGCTCAGCAGGTAAGTGGAGAGGGAGTGCGAATGCGCATGCGCTCTCCGTTTAGCGGCTACGCGGGCTAGCGGAGCGAAAAACACGGCCCGCTAAAAGGCAGCCTCAGCGGACCGTCACGACACTCTTCGCT
The DNA here is from genome assembly GCF_048455015.1 of Haemaphysalis longicornis. NCBI lineage: Eukaryota > Metazoa > Arthropoda > Arachnida > Ixodida > Ixodidae > Haemaphysalis > Haemaphysalis longicornis. The sequence continues at coordinate 203,615,677 of NW_027526361.1, read as the reverse complement.
TGCGCGGCGGGGCGATGCGGGTGCCCTATCACGCGCGGACGACGACTTTGATTATTCTAAGATGGCTGCCGCGCCTGCGGAGATAGCCGCTGCTTGAGGCTCTTGTTTGGCGCGCAAGCCGCGAAATAAGTTTTGCATTGACTAGGACTTGTGCTTGCTGCGAGAAGTTGCGACTGCGAACCCATATGAAAACTACACAAAACTATTGTGGTTTACTGTAACAAAACGCCGCGTTGGATATTGCCGTCGAAAATGATTTGAATGGATCTGTCACACAAGTTTTTTTAGCTTATTCGTGGCTATCATCAAGTCGAAAAGTTATATTTCAATCACTGTAATTGATCAGTAACACAATACGATTGCACATGTTAATACTAATAACAACTGAGCTATACTGCTTTTACTTTGTTAACGTGGCGAAATGGTTTTCGGTTCTGTTTCTTTACCCCAGACTTAGCCAGATTGCGCTTCTAGTCCGAGAGGTTCGGTCCGCTGCGTGTTACGGGTAACTAAAACGAGAAAATCGCTCTCCCCTCCTTTGCAGCTTAGCGGGGCAAGACGGAGCAAAGCGTAAAAACGCCGAAGTAGAACTTTCTATTCGGAGGCGCGACTACCGGCGGGGACCAGTTCCATTCGCGGCTCGACGAGCTTCTATTCTTCCGTGGCCGGGAAGACGCAGTGGCTGCGGGATGCAGGCGGCTGGACGGCCGAGGGTAGCCCGTATCAGCAACGTCGATGCGGCCAACTTTCCTCCCGTCTTCTCGTGACTTAACCGGCGTAGTTGCATCGTTAGGTGCAAACGTTGTTTGGGGGGGGGGGGGGATTGGTAGAGGACGGGGGGGTGATGTAGTCCCTGCGTGATTCAGGAGCAAAAGCTGAAAGCCAACTTGCAGAGCGGTGACGCCTGATGACACAACAAAGCTGTGTGCGTCTCCCTAAGCTAAACTCCACGAACGCAATGTAAGCCATTCGGATCCCTTTCCCCTGTGTACAATGTGGCCTCGTCAGGAGAAGAACTAATTACACGCAAGCTATGTAAGTGGTATATTTGTACATCGCGCTATTCAATCTTCGTAAACTTCATCGTCCGCCTCCGCGAATTCTTCGTCGATCACTCCCTCGCCGCTGAAGACCTGCACTACTACTCACTTTTTGTCTTGTGGGTGATTACATCTAAGTCTGGCAGAGCGGCGCGCTTCCTGATAGGCAGCATCTTCTTCGGGCGTCCCGGCCTTCTGTGGTCGCCGCATCCCCCAAGTACACGACACACTCGGAGAAGTCGTGCCCTTAGAAAGGTTGCTCCTAGTAACGCGGTGCGGGTGTCGTTAGGAGGAGACGACAGTCGTTTTGTTGGCAACGCTGTTCGCTCAAATACTGACTGGCACGCACAGTCGGCATTCTTTTTATTTTTGCGGGCTCCTCACGAGGCACAAGCCTGGACGATGCCGGGCGCTCCTCACGAGAGGCACGCTCACGTGCGCTCGTTATTTCCTTGGTATTTTTTTTCTGCTTACGGACGGCGCAACCAAGACCTTAAACAGCTCTGTTGTTAAACGCAGGGGTGGCGAATAACAACGCGCGCGAGCAAACTTCGTCAGTCGGAGGCAAACCAGACTCTCCGCTGCCTTGTGTGCCTGGCGATGCGTCGATGCTGCGGCGTTTTATTAATACGCTAACATTAAAGGTAATGTTTCTGCCCTCCGGTAAGATGAAAAGTCGACGCTTATGTGCGTTACGATGTCTGTGTTGAGCACACTAGCGCACTTGTTTAATAGTACGGCTGGGACATTTCGAGAAGGCCGCACCGTTAAACGCTGGGCAGCGCCCGCTAGTATGCTTGAGTGTGGGTGTTGCCCTGACTTTCGTCGCCCGCTTGGACGCGTAGACACGACAACGCCAGAGGAATCGTGGTCGTGGGCGCGTGCGATTGGTTAACGCTTTACGACGTGCTTCGAATCACCTACGCTAGAGCCTTCTTGTTGCACCCCTCAGCATTGAAGCCGGCCTCCTCAGCCAACCCCCTCGTCCAGAAACCAAAGACAGCCTTCGGGCAACGCGAGAGCGAAAAGAAGTGTTCGAAAAATGACCTCATGCCTCCAATCAGCGAAGACGTACAAAGGTATTACTGTAACCTAAACCAGTATTAAACTCTTTTACTAACCTTTGGCCAAGGCTCAGCTCGCCTGTGGCGCAGTACGCGGTGTAGGAATGAACTTGGACTCTACCAGAGTCCTTCAATGCTTCTCTGGTCATGAAACTCCCGGTTACGTTTCGTACGGGGACAAAGGCTACCGCGAGGGGCGCCACCGCAGATCGGAGGGTATCGGACGGCCGCCGCTGCTCTGTAGCCAAACCGGCAGGCAGGAACGCAGTACCAGCATGCCCGTTCGCACCAAATTTTTTCGCCACTCACAAAATGACAAGTCCATTTGAGCGGCCAACGACACGTAAAGCGAAAGCGCACGGCTGACAAGGCGGCGAGCGTCTGTTTTATGTTACTCCGTGATCCGTTCCCTGCCAAACGGGCTCTGACCACGCCCCCGGCTGCCCTCCGATCAACACCAGCGCCGCGGCGCGGCCTCCCTGGGCAGCGTACGAATCTCTCCCTTAGCGTGACGGCGAAGTTTCATGACCAGAAGGGCATTGAAGGACTCTGACTCTACGAAGGGATTGAACATTAAATTTAGTCGCACGGACGACAGTCATACCGGTACACAGCTACGGACCGAATATTTGTAGAGAGCCAGACAGCAAATTTGCTTTTAAATGGTGGTTCAATGGTTGTTTAGCGGTGTACCGTTTTTAAGCATAACCTTACAAAGGCTGCAAGAGGGTGTGCTTGTTTTCACACGAAGAACCGAAAAATGCATTCTTTAATCCCCTTTATTTCAGCTTTTCATGGTGACATTCCCAACATTTCGCAGACTGACCTACACGGCGGTGAACCGTACCAGATGATATGCCGCTACTCCCGTCTCATGAGGCCAACGCGCGTCTGCCGGTTTATGAGATTCCCCCAACTCCGCCGACATCGTTACGACGAGTACAGCGATCAGGCGCTGTCTCGCACCCTTGTACAGTGAGGCGAACTGTACATTACGGACAATTCAATCATTAGATCTCGCTACCTAGAGGAAAACTTGGAGAAGAATTCAATGCGGTCGTTACGTTAGCATCGATCCTTAGAGACACCTAGAGAAGCCTACACTCCATCTGAAGAGATGTTGTGAAGCCCGGCTCTGAATACATATAGCGGGCTGCTACTAGTATTTTGCTGCGTTTGAGAGGCCCTTGCAGTGATATCCCCTGTTCCTCGCACGCCGGTCTTGCAGACGGGCCCCATGTTGCTGTTAATGCAAGATATGTAGCCGGATTACCTTTCTCTAACCTAATAAAAGCTATCGTGCGTACCTATCTCGGCGACACAAGCCTCGGTAGTTGGGTCGGGACCGTGTAGCGCTTGCGGCTTGAGCTATCAGAAAAGCGCGGACTTCACATTGTAGAACACCATCTTCGTCAAGCGATCTCAGATGTACAATCCCTTTTTTAGCTCAATTAGGCGCGGGACAGGCGTACGTATATCAAACTCTTCCAAAGCGGCCGTCTGCAGCGGCCTGTACACGCCATACGCCGGGTAGGGGAAATCTTAAGACGTGATTGGTTCCTTCGGTTTGCAGCTCGCCGCCGCTTCGCTGCCGACGAACGTTTCTGACCCTGATAGACCGGCGGCCGATGACGTTTTTTCCGCCGCCGAGAGTCGGGCGTCCGCCGCCAGGCGTTGTTCGTCGTCTTTTCGTCGCATATTCGCGCCGTGTATTCTGGCCTGTAGACGGAGCCGCGCTCCCCAAAATGCCATTACGGCGGCGGCCACGAAGGGAAGCAAGGGTGGCAATGTTTGGCTCCCGCTTGAGTCTCTTATCTCCCATCTCTTTTATTAGCAAACGACAAAATGCCAAAATGCGCCAGAAGCCCTACAGGTGGTGTCACCGCACAGCTAAACTGCCAAATATTGCTGAAGTTTTATCAGTGACAACCAGTATGAAGTAGGAACCCCTGAAATATTTTTTTGCATATTTTCTTTTTTGCCGCAGGTCCTCTGACATATCGACCAGGTTTTGCTTTAAAAACGGCCACAAGATGCTTTCATGTCACCCACACATCATAAATAATCAGCCGTTATGGTAAATTGTGCGTTTTAAATGCAGAGCATTTCAGTAACTCACGATGTCACCCGCGTTGACGTCCTTAGTCCACACCGCACCCCTCCCTACTATATAAAAAAATACTATCCGGCGCCCTGTTTCGATTCCTCGACCCTGCGGGCGGAACGCAGTGTACAAGGTGGTCTACCCACTGCGCCACAAAGCCGACACAGAATGGGACGCTGCGAACGCGCCTTATATCGTTGACTCTTTCAAATTACTGCTGACGAGCGCTCTCTCGTCAGCAGTTGCCACACGTGCAACAACATTAACGTAACGCAAACTACTTAACGTCGTGCGCGCCCGGAAATGCTCTGCATTTGATCATGCCCCTCGCGAGGGGAATGTTTCACTGCGTCGTCTCTCGGTCGCGGACCCGTGGCGCCATCTGGCGGGGGCGCGGCACATTTGCCTCCCGGCGCACCGCATGACTGTGGGCCTGTAGGCTTTGTAATTACTTCAAGTTTTTTGTAAAAGTCAATCAATATGCACTCGCACACTTGCAAACGATAAGCAGGCAAGGAACTATTGGGTGGTAGTGGTACGGAAAGGTCCTAAATTAACCAAATTTTCTGTTATCAGGCTGTCATAAAAAAAACCTGAAATGCAAAATGTATTGATTGATTGTGAGGTTTAACACACCGAAGCTACACAGGAGGCGCGCCATAGTGTGGTCTCTGTATTAATTTTGACCACCTATAAATCTTTCACATGCGCCGAAATCTCGAACACACAGGCGTAAATGTCGCTTTTGGCCTCCATCAGAAAGTCGAAACCATGCCCTTAGGCTCAGCAGCACAACGCCATAGCAGTTCAGCCACTGCGGATGATTGCGATAACTATAATTAGGCTGCACGCATTACCGAAAACAATAAATTATCGATACAAATGTACGTACCACAGTACGAAACAAATCTAAAAAAGGAAGCTAATGTCAGCTTACCGGAAGTTGCTCAAATAACAATAATGGGACATGTTTTTCGCTATGAGGAAAAATAGGGCGAACAATAGCACAAATATAATGTAGAAATAAAAAACAGAGCATCTGATGTTTGCTTCATAGCTTGTAACATAAGCGCCCCGGTTTTAACGGACACAAGCTGCGTTAAGCTATATGTAACAACGTCGGAACATTTTTACCGATTTCTCACTATTTGACCCGTAGATAATCCAATTTGTTTCTGCTTACAAAGGCTGCCCGTACAAATATACAGATACAATTTCAGTATTTTGCCCTAACAAACATATACAGGCGAGTGGGATTTTTAAATACAACAATTATAATATAGAATTAGGTTTAATTGCTCAGCGTTCGAAGAGCGCGTGCAATCGGTTGGGACTTTCTCTAACCACACGCCTCCCGTAAGAGGCCATGTTAATTGCTATAAAACTGTAACTGTTTTTATCTACCTACTCAGAAAAATCATCCAATGGGTAAGCAGTCGTCCGAGCACAGTATCTCGGTAAACGTTTTTAGAGATTGGCCCAATAAAATAGGAGTTCAAGCCATGTTTAATTACCACACGCCTCCGGCAGAAGCCCTTGCATTGACGGTAGGCGAGTGGTCCTACTTTTACTCATTATTTATTCTAATTGCAAATCATTATGACTAAGTATTTATGACAAGTAACAAATAACTCAACACGGGTTATAACCGTTACTGTCATTAGTATAGTGGCCCAGCGGGCAGCTCCGAGTACTACCGCTATAGTACTGTGTAAGAAGAGCTAACAGGTGGGATTGGCCAGGGGATTGACGAAGTCATTGTGAGAGATTTTATTACGCCATATGGAAATGATCATCAGGATGGGAATGACAGAACATACTAACATCAAAGGTCACCATCTGTCTGTCGGTGCTCTCTGTACTGTAGTTCACTCCCAAGCGTAAACCTCGGCGGCGGCCCTGAAAGCTGGTCACCACGAAAGTGTGGCTCTTATGAAGGTGAAAAGAACGCAAGTATGCTGCCTGGTAGGCAAAAAACAGGTAGTAGCTGCAAGTCAAATCACCACTAACCGGTATGTAAAATCAAGGAAATAAATTGAAGTGCATTGGACAAATATATTACAACCCCATGTCGACCACTCAAACGGCAACCTCGGTAAGTTATCAGGGGTATAATAACTACAATAACCTTTGGCAGCAATAAACAACCATACTAAAATCTCGCTAAAAAGCGTGAGTTTACAAATGCAAACTAGAGAAACAGAAACGCGCCCACCAGTGTAAGTGAAACAAGATGATCACAACAATTTCACTTTAGAAATAGGTAAGTATGCAAAAACTCCACACAAAAACAATTAACCGGCAAAACAGTTAGCTCAGTTGGCAGGGCGACTGCTCCGGTTAAGCGATGTTCCCGGGTTCAAACCCGGTACCACGACGAATTTTTCTTCAACTGCGAAGTTTCTGAGGAAGCTGTTTAGCTTTGATTTGTAGTCTTATGGCTGAATTTAGGTGGATGTCAAACTTTCCTTCACAAAAGCTTACTCCACCTTGGGGGTTTCTCCTAAATATGGTCGTTTAAAATATACAGCACTATCACATAATTTCAAAATATATGGCAAAACAGATTGGTATGACAGATTAGGTCGAAGCCATTTGTCAGCAATTAAAGTGAATACGTGGTAGTAAAGCATTATTATGTGAAGCGAAAATTGTGCTGTTATGATTTACTAAGAACCTAGGGTTGATAAAAACCAACGACTTCAAAAATATGATTTATTTATAACTGGTCAACCAATAAGAAATCATAAACGCAAACTAAATCTTGAGCGTAGGTACTACGACGCGAATGTTCTACGCAAGACATATCCCTCTTTCTGATGACGAAGACATTGTCGCAGCAAAAGACGACATTATCACGAGAGACCAACGATTAGGCAAACAAAATTGAATAGCTTGCAATACAACGTAATCTTTTCTCTTTCCCTTAGATAAGAAGTCGTAGATGCCTCAAAATGTTCTGTGCATTTCGTTTCTAGTTGTAATTTTTCTTCGTATTGTCTTGTCTCCTTCAGGGATGTCTTCCTTGCGGTTCAGTGAAGCATTGCTTGCGCACCGGCAGCATCTATTCCTGTTGGTGCAACAGTAGCCGGTACGGCATTGCTTGCTTTCTTCGCATCGTTCTTTTCATCTTTGTCTACCTGACCTGCGTGCGGCCTATCCCCGCAGAAACGCGCCCAGAGTTCTTGGTCCCGCCACTTTCACGCCTGTGCCACGGGGCGGCCTCTCTCGCATCCACCGTGGTCCCACGTAATTCGCGCCAGCAGCGCCAAATCCTCCCCTAGTAGTACGTGGCCTCTGAGAAACGTTGCATTAATCGCCATGGCAACGAGTGGCGAGGGGGGAAAGGGCGTTTGCTGACGTCGCGGACGCTGCTGACGTCATTTATCCCGCGGCAGCCAGGCCGTGCCGCCGCGCGCTGGCCCCTGAAACCGACGCTCGTCCAACTTTCGCGTCTGCCGCCGGTCGCTGCCTCGTGGGCCGCTCGGCAATGGCACCAGGCGCGAAAGTTGGACAGGCGCGAAAGTTGGACAGGCGCGAAAGTTGGACGAGCGGCGCCGATGACTCGAAATGGCCGCCGCCCGTCATTTGTTATGTGTGCAGTAACGTGTTTAATAATTGAACGAAGAAAACATGTAGGTAATAGTACGTTTTCTGGTGTCAAATTGTTGTCTTTGTGGCGATAATAATTGGAGTGTTACACAAACATTATTTTTGCTATGCATTTATTCAAAATTCATATGAGGACGTCTTTGATTCCAAGTCATGAGAACACATGTACTACACCAATATATTGCACATACATTTTATGTACACAGTATTGGACTAAGCAAAAATATGACATATGCAAATTTAGGCATACAACATTGTACAATAGGGAAAAAACGTGCTACATACACATTTACAATAACACGGTTAGGCGGGCTAGTTGGTATTCTGAACTCATGGCTGTAACTTTTGCGCAACTTTACACGGTGACAGGTACAGGTCTTCGAGTCCCTTTTTGTATCGGTCTTTTTGTATCGGTTGCGCAAAAGTTACAGCCATGAATACACATTTAGGTACAAAATACTTGATTACGAAAGAAGAACTTCGAAAGTTCTAGTCCCTACACAGATTTTTTTCGCGCACACCGCGGCGGGAGAAGAAAAGAACTTGAAAGTTCCACTCAATGTATACTTATTTCTTGGGCTCACCTCGAGACAGGAATGTTCTTTAGACATTAAAAAAATTCGTTTCAGTTCAGAGACACAATAATTGGGAATCTATATGTTAAAAGAAAGCACGCACACGTATGCTTCAAGCCCTGCCTTTCGGGCGAGTTAACGCAAACTCTGAAAGAAAGCGTTGACCCGCCCATTAACCTGCATACACTTCCGAGAAATCATGTTCACACCAACAAAATGCAGCCATAAAAAACTGTTGCAACACAATGACCACACTGCAGACACTCTTTGCTGGATTATATCTACGTACAAAAACAATGCCCAACCATGTGCACGTCGTAGAACACAGAACACAAATCGAACGCACCCGTCTTTTCTTTTAAGGCGCGTGAATTAACAGTCTGCTTACCGGGGGTGGGAGGGAAGGCGGGGGGGGAGAAGACACCCAGAAAAAAAAAAAGAAGCTTTCCTGTATTTTAAGCCGCAGATATCGGCCAGGTTGTTACAAGCTACCCTCTAACTCGCGTCTGGGCAGCGCCTCTTATCTCATCCTGTCCGATACGGCATGACCATTCTAACTTCAGAATTATGGAACACCAAACCCATTCGCGATAAGATGATAAGGCGCGGGCGCGCAGTTTAGATTGAACAGCAAAGCCGGCAATGCTACTTGGTTTTATTTATTTTTTAATGAGCGAAACGCTTGCAATGGCGTTTGCATACAACGCATGTATTTCGGTTTGGCCTTCCACTGCTTCATGTGAAAATCGACTCTTGCATTGAACACCGCGGAGTTACCTCAGATTTTTCGGAGCTCTGAAGCAACGCTTGGCAGTAGTTTCGCCGCAAATATACGTTTTGGAGCAAGACGGGGGAGGAAAAAATGCTTAGGGCGCAGCACCTCCACGCCATCAATCGATGTGGTAGTATGTACGCCATGAAAGGCAAGAAGCGCGTACAGTTGAGCTTGCCTTCTTTGTGAGCAGGTGCGTCGTGATGACATTGGATGAATTGAGGAGAGTCACCGGAGGAAACGTCCAATGAAGTCGCAAACCATCCTCGACTTGGGGCCCAAACCTAGACTCATACCTGCTGCACGAAACAACAAAAATACCTTGATAAGTATACTGGATCGACGTTCCAGCAGTTTCTAAGGCAATCATCAAAAAGCGGCAATGCCACCACAAATTGATCTTGCGAGCAAGTGTGTGCGTGCCAAAGACGCGTTTACTTCTACTAAAACTTTGCGTACCTGCACAGCTGGGATATATTTGCACATTAGTTTCCACTCCAAGACGAGTGACATGTCTCATTAACTTTACGTTACATGCGCGAATTATTTTGAAAACAGAAGAGTGCAATCAGTCGGCTTTTAAGGAATTCACTATAACTTGTTCAAAGCTAATTTGCTTACCTGTCGTCTTTGGAGAAGGCGAGAAACTTGGTCGAACTGTAGCGCCCTGTGTTGCTGCACCATAAAGCTGCGCAGGAGTGGTAACACTCCTTCCTCCGCTGCCCCATATTTAGAATACATTCGAATGTATTTTATAATGCAGCGAAACTTTCCGCCCGTGGAAGCGATTAGGCAACCCGCGCAACCCTTCGCACGCCGGCTCGCTCACGCACGTACCGAACTGGCCCGCCGTGCGCGCCGAGAGAAAGAAAAAAAAATATTGGCGCCGGTGAGCTGTTGCGCATGCGTGAGGAGGCGCGGAAGCGTTGACGGTGTGGAAAGAAAGAAACACTGAGGGAAAGGGAAGGGCCACGCCGCAGCACCGTGCCGCTAGGATCGCCACAATTTCGGAAACCGAAACTAGCCAAAGTCGCCGACCAGTGCCTGTGCCTCCTGTAGTGGTTCAGTCTCTCGTTACATCCGCCATGAGAAACAAGCCGCTGACAATCTTCCGCCGTCCTCCCTTCACGCCGCTGCTGCCGCTTCGTAGCCAGTATCGTCTTTGATACCGGGTCCAGTTTTGATGACACTGTGTCCGAAGGAAGCGGGGCTTGCGCCGTACTAAGCAAGCCTACGTCGGATGACTCTCGCGTTTCGTCACCTGTCGTACCGAAAGTCGAGAAGCGATGAATTTCTTGCGAAGGTCCGCCCGTGTGCCCCGCCCAGGGAACTACCATGGTATCACTTATTCCGGCAATGATGGGTGGCTCAGTGGGGCCCCTAGTTAGTGATTCCATCGGTCTGCCCATTGTGAATCCCGAGAAGGCACAGATAGGATCCGGCTGGTTTTGGAGAATGAAGAGCGGCTGGCTGTTCGGAAAATTGGTCATCCGCGCCCGCTGGGAGACTGTGATTTGGCGGTGCAAAACACCCCGTGTAGGTCGTCTGGCCCCTGTTTAGGCGCAGACGCGGGAAGCGGTTCAGATTTAGTCAAAGTGTTCGGGAGGTAATGCGCCGTTGTGTGCGCCACACTCATGACTACTGGGTTGACAACACTGCGAGGATAGTCAACATTCGCAAGTTCCGAGGGACCATGCGGGAATTGCATCTGCCGGTTAGTCACTAGGTTCACGGGAATTCCCGTCACACCGTAGACGGGCATTGCCGTGATCCTGTTATTTTGGTACGGCTGCAGCGATTCCTGTCTAGCGTAGGGCGTGGAACCGACGTTGGGGCCCGATGGGGGAACTGCGGCAACGTTTTGTTCAATGACGACAGGTTCCGTTCGTGGCTGTTCGTCGCGAGCATAGCAGGCGTGCATTACCAATGGTAACACGCAGCAGCAGCATATCGTTACCATCATCACCCATGTGCCGCTTGCAAATTGCAATAACCACCAAAAACTGCATGTTTCGTCACTGTTATCCCCGCAGTTATTGTGACCATCGCAAGCCAAGATTTTGTCGACGCAGCGGCTGTTGTCGCATTTGTATTCGCTCGAACTGCAGTACCCTGAGACGGGCCTGTAGGCCGTGATAACTGCTTCGAAGCCATCGTCCACAGAAGGCGCTGTACCTACTCCGGTAGTCCAGGTAAGATTGAGAAAATTTGCCTTGCTACTAATCTCTTTGATTGTCGAACTGTAAATGGGGCTGCTCACATTGGATGTGTCAGAAATCCGTAGGGCATCGGAGCAGTTGTCGACGCTACCTGGAAATTGAAGGGCGTCAAAGACGACCACAATGCGGTAGCCTTTGTTCGTCTTGACCGTGAAGTGACACGTGATTCCCGACTTGTAATGAGCGCCCTCGTGCGAGCACGCAATAATGGCCGCGGCGGGACCAGGCGCCGGGATGTGGATTGTGCGGGGAAGGCCGTCGCAAGAGTCTTCCATTGTGTAAGGGACGTACGTCGCCGGTGAGCCCCGTGATGCCAGAGATAGGCGACAGATGAGAAGTAGCGCCACCAGCAGAAGCTGGAATGCCATGACGATGCCGTCAGTCTTAAGTTTCGGCCGAGCACAGTCTCTACGACTTCTCCATGCCGCACCAACGTCCGCCGCGCTTGCCGAAGGATATCACCCTTCTCATTCTTCTTAATCTTCCCCTTTGGGGTAATCGCGCATACTAAATGAGGGGGATTGGTCAGGACCTAATGACCTAACTAAATAAATGTTCGTGCTTTTAAAATGGGAACTAATAATAGGTTTAAAAAATCTGCACTTTATAGGGGCGGGGGTAGGCGAATGGTTGTACGGACAAACACAGAAGTCTACCGGTGGCCATGATGAATACATGGAGGAGGGAGTAAATGTCCTTCCTTGCTTTGCCAAGACTGCAAGCGCCGAACGAAAGAAGTGCGGGTGTTTTCAAAGCACAGCTTTCTTTAACTCAAGGATGGCGTTCGCTGCCGCGTCAAAACGCACTGCAGGAAAGCCAACTTTCTCTAAAGATGATGAGGATTATCGTGGGTGACGTGAAACATGGTTGAAACGCAAAGGTTTCTCTGGTGAAAAGCCGATGTCTATTCGAAAGCCGATCAAAAGTCCAAAGTCAATGTATGTGCGTAATGTGTGTGCAGAACACTATGGGTGTGCAGAAAGGCACATCAAGCGCAGGTACAGAGTCAACACTGTATCCCTGGCCAATCTCCCCGAGTGGGTAGTTGCCAAACCCTTGAGAATCGTCATCATCAAAGTCCGAAATCGGGCGACCACAAAGCAATTTCTCACGAAAATAAACTGTTTCCATAGAGGAGTGCCTTGCCACTAGGGAGCCCGATTGCTGGGGGAGTGATCACCACCCCATCTTCATAGGACTACACCCGTCGTGGGCTCGCCCGCTGCGTCGCAAGTGCTGCGTCGTGAGTTGGGACAGTTTCCGATCTAGGCTGGCTGCCCCGTCTGAGGAGGCGGCAACACACCTTGTCGACAGGATACGAAGTGCACTCGTTGGTGCCACCACTACCACGTGGGTGGACGTGAATCGGCCTGCGCCAGACATCGGCCTCCTTAATCTGTGAGCTGCTCGCAAGCAAGCAGATCTTGCAGCATCTCGTGACCCTACTTCTCCAAACGCACGTCCGCGCTTGCAGTTCCTTACAGCGAAGGCACGCTGATACGAAAAAGACCTATCGCGTCTCCAATGGTATACTTGGTGTGAAGGGTTTTCCTCGAACACCTCGAATGCATCTATATGGCGAACATTCCGGGCGATGGAACGTGGACGGCGCCCTCCGGATCCGGCTGCCCATGCTTGAGTTGCGGCTAGGCTAGGTCCCGAAGATTTTGCTAAGGAAGCGGCCGAAGCGTTTTTTCCGTTCTATGATGCGACACCTGTCCGAAATCTATTGCCTTCCCCTCGATTCCTCCCTGCACATGTGGACAAGCCTCCATTGTCTTCTGACATCGAAGGTATTGCTACGGCTTTTACGATGGCAGAATTGCTTGCGGCAATAGGCTGTTCTAAGCGGAAAACTCCGCCTGGTCCGGACTCTATTCCTTACGCAGCCTTCAAGAATTTGAACAATGATGTGCTCGCTCAGCTCCTCGATTCCATCAACGAGGTATGGCTTAGTGGAGTCGTCCCTGTCAGCTGAAAAGCAGCGCAAGTCGTTCCCATACCAAAAGCTGGCAAGCCAGCGATGGTGCTAGAAAACCTGCGGCCAATATCACTTACGGCGACGGTTTGCAAGCTTGCTGAGAAAATGCTAGCCACTCGCTTGTCGTGGGGTCTTGAACAGCATGGGTTTTACCACCCCGCGCAATTCGGCTTTCGCCCATCACTTGGCACGGAGAACGAACTTAGCGTTTTGGTAACATCAACACTGTCGTCAACCCGCAGTCATGCTGTTCGGACCATCCTAGCAATGGACATCCAAAAAGCGTATGACAACATCAGTCACGCTGCTATCCTGGACTCAATTGATATGCTCCGCCTTCCCATGCGGGTACGGCAGTTCGTCCAGTCATTCCTTCAAGACAGGACATTTGCCATACGCCTTCACAGACACGCTGTTGGGTCCTTCGTTCTTGTTCGTGGTGTGCCCCAAGAATCGGTATTGGCTCCGACCTTTTTTAATATGGCCTTGATACCACTGGCATGGCGCCTTCATGATGTACCGGCTGTTAAATTTCTCCTTTACGCCGTTGACATCACCGTGTGGAGCACTCACCATGACCTGGAAACTCAAGCGAGTTCATTGCAGTCAGCCCTGGATGTCACCGCAGCCTTTGCCTCTTCAGTGGGCCTTCAGCTATCAACGAGTAAAACAACATACACATCCGTTGCCAACCGCAGGGGCCGCCGAAAGCTTGCTGCTTGTCCCATCCGCCTTCATCTGTCTGGGCAACCACTGCAGGAGAGCCCAGCAATCAAAGTCCTGGGATTGCTGATACACCAGTCAGGAACGGCGACAGCTGGGCTTGCTCAGGCTAAACACCAAGCTGCTCAAACACTGTCACTTTATGCCGTATTGCTCGCAAAGCTGGTGGAGCCAGCTCACACGTGGTGCGACAAATAGAGCAGTTTTACAACCGCGCTTGGTGTACTCTGCTCAGTTCCAGCATTTGACGGCAACACAGTGGGATGGACTGGAAGCGATTAACAGAGAGGCTATAAGAGCAATTACTGCGCTTCCATGCATCACCCCTATAGTTGCTCTCCAGGAACAGGCCCAACTGAACACGTTGGATGAACTTGTTCATCAACGTCGCGAAGCTCGGAAATTGAAGAATGCACTGTGTGATTCGGCGCGAGCATTAATAGCTTACGCAGTCTCTCATACGCTACCAGCCCTACCGCAGAGAGTACTTCCCCCGTGGCAGTTCGTGCAATTGAGTGGCAACAAACCAACTGACCTTCGTCGTCCCGATTCCAACATTTCAGCGTCACCCCTCAAACAACGCATCGCCGACACGGATAGCCTCCTTCCACCCGGCTCTACCATATTATATACTGACGCCAGTATGCAAAGACTGTGATTGCCACTGCCATTCATTGCACTAGCCATCAAGCCCTCAGCAAGACGTCCAGATTTAAGGTCCCAGTACCTCAGTCATCGTTCTGTGCAGAACTTGTAGCCATTAGAGAGGCTCTGGTTGCTGTAACCAGAATCACTTTGCAGCCCGGGGCGCGCATCGTAATTCGCACCGATGCTCTACAAGCAGTCCGCCTACTACGGTTAGTTAGTCGTAGCCCTGTGCTGGCTCAGAGTATTCATCAACTTGCGGCAGGAATCGCTCACAAGATTCTGGTTGAATGGGTTCCACGTAACCTACTCACAGAACACTGCAAGGCAGACGTAGCAGCCCGACTTGCAGCATCCGTTCCATCTCCGACTTCCCCGTTAGAGCTGGATGATGCCACTTTCCTGGTGACGAGAAAAGAACACCCCCTGCGCCGCACACGTGCTCTCATTCCACCGTGTGCTGCCACCCTCCCCCCGGGTCTTTACCGTGAAGAGGAGGTTGCGTTTAGGAAAATTCGGGTGGGGGTGGCCTTAACTCCCACCGTGACACGCCACTGGCCTCAATACCGAGGTTCCTTTACAAACCCTTGTTGCCCAGTGTGCCACCGCAGCGACGCGATTTACGACCTTCACCACTTGCTGTAGTCCTGCCTCGCGTTGAGGCCGACGAGACTGCGGCACCTTGCGGCGACGGGCCTCCGCGTAGAAGACGCCTCCGCATACGCCGCATGGATACATGGGCGCAAGCATCGTTCTCTCCTTGACTTCATGCGCGAAGCGAACATTTTCATTTTCATCTTATCACCATCACCTCATAATCCCACACATATGCCCTGTGGCAAAATAAACGTTCATAAAAAAACTGTTTCGACTCAGTTCGCGGCGAAAGGAAGCTTCGCGTTTCAACCATCTTTGTGCTTCGACGCAGGGGCTTTGAATTTATTAATTCAATGGGCAGGGCATTTTAATGGGCCACTTAAGTAAATTTTTGTTGCTCTGAGTGGTAGCGACATTCAAACATTAAGCGGCATTCGGAACGTAATCGAGAAAATGGGGCTGCAGCGACTTCTCAGATCTTGAGGACCGAGAAGTGTATCCTCCAGGAATGTGAGTGTTCACAAAAGGCACAATGGCATCGGCAACGTCATTGATTGGGTGAGCGACATTCATAGGCAAAAGGTGGCAGAAAATATCACAGTACCTGTCTTCCTTTAC
The DNA here is from genome assembly GCF_048455015.1 of Haemaphysalis longicornis. Taxonomy (NCBI): domain Eukaryota; kingdom Metazoa; phylum Arthropoda; class Arachnida; order Ixodida; family Ixodidae; genus Haemaphysalis; species Haemaphysalis longicornis. The sequence continues at coordinate 203,599,727 of NW_027526361.1, read as the reverse complement.
ATTAACGCGGCTTTTGACAGCGTTGTTCTTGAAGCTATTTAAAGGGAAATGCCGTTTTTAGAGCTACGAGTAAGATGAACACTTGGCTCTCTGACTACTTGCAGGATCGTTATGTCTATATGAGCACCAATGAAGATGACACAAGGCAGCGAGAGATTACACAGGGCGTTCATCAAGGCGGACTTCTAAGCCCTGTCCTGTTTAGCATCTGTGTCATCCGCATCACGAAGGTACTACCCCAAAGGGTCACATATCTCTCTATGCTGATAACAATTGCGTCTGAGCTTCTCGAAAAAACCGGAGGAGTATACAATTCAAACTGTAGAAAGCCATTCTTGCAATTCAAAAGTACCTTAGTACCTGCGGATTGCTAATTTCCGCCGAAAGGTGTGCCGCAGTTGCCTTTACGATCCGGTATGTATCTCGCTGTACTGTGGTCATAAACGACAGAAACACCGTGCGCTCACAAACATATATTCTTGAAGTAACATTACATGGATAATTATGTTGGGCCCCCTATATCCGTTACCTCAGATTAGGGATGCACACATTTATGCCCATTTTCCGGATGCTGACACGAAAAACATGGGGCTTCTCAGTGCCTTCAGTATTGCGACTTTACAAGGCACTATTTCTTGGCCTTCAGCGGTACAGCCTCCCAGCGCTGATTTTTTTTGTCTAAGACAAACTTCAGAGGGCTAGACTCTGCACACGCTCAAATTCGGCGCATCTGCCTAGGCCTTCCGAGGTGCTCACACATGAATAGAACTCTCTGCTAAGCAAGGTGTATGTCCGCCCATTCACTCCAAACTCAAGAGTTCCTTCGCACCAGCCTTCGTCATGTAACCAGGTGTGCTGACCATCCCCTGGCACAGGTGTCTTCCCCTCATGTACGGACGGAGCTTCCTACTGGCCAAGTTGGAACGCCCAATCAAGTCTGCCTTTTTACCATGGAAAGTTGCACCATGGGATATGTGCCTCACCATAACAGGTACAGGCAAGAAATCATATCTTCCTGAGCCAGCCTTGCGATACTTCGCGCTGGAGCATATCAGCTCACGTTATCTCGGCCACGTTCAGGTACATACAGACGGTCCGTGAAGTCTGACTTGTCGGCTATTTTAGTCTGGATTCCGTCGGTTGCACTAACTACGAAAATGAAACTCAGTCACAAGACGTCCACCTTCACTGAGTTAACTGCTGTAACGGCGGCAATCCTTCACACCAATAATAGTCCCGGTCGGCACAGCGTGATCTTTAACAACTCCCGGCCTCCCTGGCAAGCACTGAGGAAGCCACCCACCGCTGAAGGCAACTTTTGCGTCAGCTACACGCATTTCGCACATTTGGACTACGAGACGGGCACCGCACTTCGCTTAAATGGCTTCCAGGTCATTTCGGCATCCAGGGGAACGTCGTCTCTGACGCAGCAGCGAAAGAGGCGCGCAATCTACTTGTTTCTATAGTAATCCCGTACTCCAGACATGGCGGACGCACGGCTGTGAATGCACTGGGACGGGAACTGCACTTGTCTGCTCAGCAGGACCCTCTTAGGATAACGTTGCCTCAGCTCGCGATTGACCCTCATTAGAATTTACAGTTTCCGCGAGGCCTACAAAGGCAATTTGAGCGTGTCCTTCCCTGATTACTCTTGAACGTGGCCTTAACTCGTAGTTTTTATTTTAAAAGAGGGCGGGCGGAATCGCCATTGTGAACGGTGGGCTCTGTAAGAGAACACATACGGCATGTCTTCTGTTACTACCTGCAGCATGCATCTCAACGCGAAACATCAAAAAGAACTGTTGTGCGAGCGCTACGCGCACACTTTTTAGAGCTGAATCAGTTTTTTGGCCCATGGCAAAATCACGCTCACGCGACGCGAGGGACAAAGACTCTCTCAACGTTTTTCTCTTACTCGGCATTCCTCTAGGTTGTTAAACCTTGGGATCATCAGATTGTTCTGCTAGTGCTGTAATTCTTTTCCTACGTTGAGAACTGATTTTATTTTCGTCCACTATACCACCAAGTATGGGTGTGCGGACAAACCCTTCGCCCTCTTGTGGCCTCTCTGAAAAGTCCAGACCCTGGGACCCAGCGCATAGTGGGGAATAGGGCCTGGACTGCCAGCCCAGGCCAGGCATCCCGTACTAGGGACGCCATCCACCGGGCGGGTGCCCTAAGAGCAGCACCAGCCCTCGTGAAGGAAACATTTATTCCTCCTTCTCCTCCCCCTTATTCGTTGTTTCAGCGTGCTTCTACCCTTTTTCTTTTTAAATGCGGAGCATTTCTTAGGCTTGCAATGTCACTCGTCGATGCTGTCGGCGCCGTACACACGCTCACTGCGCATGCGCGTCGCGTAGAGGCGCAGGTGCGCGTCTCTCCTCCGTACCCTCCTCGCTCTCAACAACAGGTGCGGCGGTGCCGGAGGAGCGCGTGTACCCCGTGCGCTCCGTCGCTCTCAACAACAGCTGCGGCGGTGTGGGGGGAGCGCGTCTGTGCGCGCATGCGTCGTAGCTACCCGTGCGCTGCGTCGCGCTCAACAGTAACGGCGGCAGGGTGTGTACACGTGATAACGGCGTGGTGGGTGCGTAAAAACTTCGCGCGCTTGTGTACGGAAGCGTGCACATGCGCGTCTCTCCCCCGTACTCCTCTCGCTCGAACGCGGGCGGTGTGTATATAAGCGGCGGAGCGCGCGTTCGGAATTCAGTCAAGGGCGTCTTTTCTTGGCGTTCGCATGACATGACGCTTTGTTTGACGGCACCGAGCAATAAAGACAGACTTTAACTTTACAGTCCTTGACTTCGCTTCTCCTTCATTCAATAAATAAGAATAATAAAGGCAAAATAACAATTAAGCATTCCCAAACCATACCCAATTACGCAACATTCACTCGATACCCCCACCACTCTGCGACGCATTTACTCGAGTTCCCCCCGTGGGAAGATGCGGGCTGGTTTTTTTTTCTTTTCACTGTGTTCACGCCATCTCAAATAGCAAGCCCCGCCTTTTGTGGGACTAAACTTTTCAGTGTTCAGTAAAGCTCTCTCTCTCTCTCTCTCTCTCTCTCTCTCTCTCTCTCTCTCTCTCTCTCTCTCTCTCTCTCTCTCTCTCTGAGCGAACGTAGGAGGAAGATTTGCCGACACGACCGGGCGTGCTCCGCACCGCGACGTGTTTTTTTCGTTTTCATCTCAACTTTTTCGCGTACCCCATCTGCACCATAGGTGTCCTGTTGATTTTTGTCGGCTTCCTCTCAATGGAATGAGCAGAACGTACCTCCAGAGAACCGAAACGTGCGATAAGGATAACAGCGCTTCCAAAGGCAGCGTGTGGCCATACTTGGTGCAGTGAATAGACACCGCACATGCAGGCACTTATTTTGTTGTGGTGCACTTCGCGCATTTCTTGCATGAGCACTTGGCGCTAACGCTGATTATTGCTGCAGCCAACAACGCGTGGTTTCTGTACATCGCCAATAAAGAAAATGACGGCAACCTGCCCACAATTAACAACACAAACATCAATTGGGGATGAAAAGTCTGGCATCCTGCGGGCACGGCGAAACGTTGCCTGACAGGCAACCCCCGTGAGGACAAAGTGTGTGTGGGGTGGCACGCCATTTGAGCGGGTTCCGAACGGAATTCACGGGACGAGCTGGGAGCTCTCGGACGCTTTGAACGTTCTGCTTAAAGAACTCTTGAATTTGTCGCTGCTGGTGAAATGTGGCGCTAGCGTTTATGCGGCTCACATCAAGGCCGTCTGTGTCGTCATGAGCCGCCACTATATCATTCTCTCGCGTTAATTTCATTATTGGCTTGGATAAAAACGTTTTAATGTCCGTATCATTAAACACAGTCCCACAAAAACGCAAATAATGGTGTGATATTATATAAGTGGAAAATAAAACAGGCTGTTTTGAAGATAAGAAAAAAAGGAAGTAACGCGTACTTTTGCCGGTACCGTTGTGCCTACTATTCTGCAGATAAACTTGTTAGTTAACAACAATGCTAATATTTGGTAAGAAACTCAATAGAGACTCTGATATTATTATTTTCCCAATATTTAAAATAATAGGTTGTTTGAAAAGCGTGGAAATGTTTTTCATCGTGCCCATGAAAACGTCGCCTTCGTTGTTAACCGGTGCACCGACGGTAAGCTACAGTTACACAAATATTGATGACGAGCTTGTTGGTTTATACTTGAAGAATAAGGAAAACGTGGCGCTGAACTGTCTTGCGCGAAGTCAAGATGTGGACGGCCGCAGGCGCCCGTATTTGTCGTATCTGGTATTCGTCGAAGTGCTTTTGGTTTCTTTTTTTGCCAGCTACAACATTCGCGGCGGCATATTGTCCGATCAGTCGTACGTTCCTTCGACTCCGGCATGATCAAAGTTAGGTACGACCACGCTCTGCCTGCTCCTTCACAAAACAGCTGCTCGTAGCCATGTTAATGTATAGTAACGAAAATAAAGTCAGAAGCGCGGGTCTTCCCATAACCTCTCCCCTCCCGCCCCCCCCCCCCCCCCCCCCCCCGACGCCATGGTTTCCCAGGTGCAGTTTTCTCTCTAGTATACTTACTAAGAAACTCTAAGGTGTGCTCGCCCCGCAGTCCCAAAGAAATGCCCGCCAGGTGGCACCTCGCTCATTACAAAATGGCCGATCTGGCAAAATTCTGGTCTATATACCGTTTACAGCGTCATGAAGGACTTGACAGCGCACAAAAACAACGACACACAGGGAACAAGAGACAGGACAAGCGCTGAACTACAACTGATTTTTATTCCGCCAAGAAAGACATATAAACAAAGACACATGCAATAACTAGGCCCAACAAAAAATAGCGTAAACCCTTATTTCGTGCCCCGCCTTCTATACTCCGCCCGCCTCGGCGCGCTCGCCTCCGCTCACCATTTTTGAATATCAGAAACAATGCACGAGCAATAAAACTCCCCAAAACTGCAACTCGGAAGTTCATTTCAACCCAGGCACACCAGAACGGTATTCTGTCGTTGCGTCTATTTCCACCTTGAGTGGTATCCACCAACTTTTTATTGTCTTGCATTTTTGTGAAATAAGAGCTGCTTTCTACCAAAAAATAGATCCTGGGTCTTCAAGAACCCGGTTTTTTTGGTTGCCTACGAATCTATCTAGGTCGGCTAAAGCTCACGTGCGGACTGCGCGTAGGAAGGCTGGTGTCAGGGTTGCGGTGGATGGCTGATACTTAGTGGGCGCCTTTACAGAATCGGCATTGGCAAAGCGAGAACGTTTACCAACGTGGATGTTTCCACTACTTCGAGGAAAGATTTGCTGTAGTGCCCGTAGTTTTTTTATGCTTTAGTTGGGACATTCCGGCTCAGCATCAACGTGCAGCTAGAGAACTACGCAACTAGAAAAGCACTTCTTACCCTCGTCTCGTAGAGCCTGCGTGGTCTGATTCTTTGTATGTGCACCAAGGAACTTGTATCGTGGCATCCAGCGACAGCGCAAAGATTGTCAGGTTAGTGCGAAGAACCACGGACCCCGTATCTACGCAGCCATCTCCCATTACTTCCAACCTGCCGAGAGGGCCGATGAGAAAAAAAAATCTTCCTAGGGGCACCTAAGTCTGCTCTCTTGCTTTGACGTCAAACCCCAGGCCGATGCTATTAGCAACTCCTTTCTTAACAAACAAACCGGTAGAAGGACGCCAGAGGGAGAGACAGAGCATATAACGCAAAAACAGTCATTGGGTCTTTTACAAAGGACATTCACTGGGTAATGACTTTCTCCTCTCTCCTAGCGTAACGTTCTTCCACGGCTTTGTTAGTAAGTAATCATAAACCAACTGCTCATATTTCCGCGTTAGTGACCTTGGCAACTCCTGACTTCTACATGGTATCTGCGCCTGGTTCTTTGCTTTCGTTTTTTTTTTGTCGTCTGCCGTGAAATACTTCGACAAGCTTTTTGTTTCTTTTTATTGTGGAAGTACATCCTTCGGCATAAATTAGGTTGACTAGTCCAGTCTTGACAATAAAGTTCATGAGGGGCCGGTATTGGGAACCATGCGTACAACGGGCGAACTCTTGTGGTCATCCTGTCTCCTCCTTGCCCCCGAGGCCCCTGAATGTCATGTTGACTGAAGACGCGGACATGTCCCAAACAGATGGTCCAGAGTCGCCTCAATGGCAGGGGCTCTACCAAAAAGACATGTTTCCGGGGGAACTCGCTGCTACACCGTGTTTGCGTCCCTTTACTCGCTGGAGTTTTCTTCGGTGTGACAACCCCGGTTACGTTTGTAAGCAGAGTGGCACACGTCACAGCTTCCGTATAATCATAGTTCTGCGCTACTTGTGTACACCTGCACTGCTGACAAGCTATTAGTCTCGGGAATCAGGCAGAGTGCGCTGTTCTGCTACTTTTAAGGTTCCAATAGATCGCTCTGTGAATTCTGTGAAGCGTGCACTTTACCATCACCACTCCTGAGCCCCCCTTCACCCCCCCCCCATCTCAATACTCCCAATTGCTGACCGATTCCAGAAATGGGTATGTAGCAGGAAGTCAGAGAGAGAGAGAGAGAATGACTTTATTGAATCTTTTCCGGCGAGGAGGAGGCGGATCAGGCCACGCAGGGCTTCACCGCTCCCCTGTCTATGAAACTAGGCAGACCCCGAAGCTATGCCTGGGCTGCAGCGCAGGCTACTCGGCGAGTCAGAGAGGTCTCCTTTTCGCCTTTGCCGCGCCAGAGCAGCCTCAAGCCGCTGGACCGTTTGCAGTTGCCGCTCGTGTTCACTCGAGCTCATGAGTTCGATAATGTCCGGTGGGAGATCTTTGCTCCCCATGCACACAGAGTGTCTGTCACATCTCCACATCAGGTGGGCCAGGTCCACAGTCACCAACGCACACACACTGCACTTGTCACTCTCGTAGATGCCGGGGCACACGTGGCGCGCTAGCGCCGGGGTGAGCACCGTTCCTGTCTGTAGTTGACGAAGAAGCACCGCCTCGCTCCTCGTGAGCCTCGGGTGAGGCGGGGGCAGGGTCCGTCTTCCCATGCGATGCCATTGTAGCACGTCCCCGTATGAAGTCAGGGGCTCCATGTCCTGGTCTACCGTTGGCGAGGGACGGGGTGGCGATGCACGGCACGATGCTAGTTCGTGTGCAATGGCGTCTGCCTCCTCGTTACGGTTGTCCACCAGGCCCGCCACGTGATCGGGGAACCAGAAGATGTATGCAGTCTCCGTCCTCTGGCCACCACCAACGATGCTTGTCGTTGTCCCGCAGACTGCGTTCCTGGCAAAGCCCGCGATCGCCTACATAGAGTCGCTGAGTATGGGGGTAGTTGTTGGGCTGGTGAGCGCTATGGTTATGGCAGCCTCCTCTGCCTGCTTGGCCGCTTTGGCCTTTATGCTGCAGGCATTTAGCAGTTCACCAGTGGTGGCTCTGATGGCCACCGCCAGAAAGGTGTTTGGGCGGTCGCGGTGCCTGGCCGCGTCCACGTACATGGCGCCCGCGTCTCCCTTGTGCGTTTCGGCGAGCGCTCGGGCTCGCGCCGCCCTCCGTTCTGCGTTCTTGTCCGGGTGGACGTTGCGCTGTAGGGGCAGCACCTAGATTTTGCGGATGATTTCGTCCCTGAGGGGCGCGACTTGGTCGTTCTGCAGTGAGGTTAGGGGAGGGTTCATGCCTTGCCTCTGCAGGATTCTTCTTCCAGTCTTTGTGGAGCCGAGGCGTTCGAGCTGTGCAACCCGTTGCGCCACGTTCACCTCTTCCAGTGTATTGTGCACTCCAAGTTCAAGGAGTGCATTGTTGCTGGTGCTGTTGAGCAAGTCCAGTGCTGCCTTGTAGGATTTGCGGATGGCCGCATTGATCCTATCCCGTTCTTGCTGCTTCCATTGATGAAACGGGCCCACATATGTGACGTGGCTCATCAAGAAAGACCGTAGTAGCCGTGGCAGGTTAGCTTCGCGCATCCCCTGTCTGCGGGTGGAGATCCTCTTGATGAGGCGCGTTGCGATACCCATCTTGGTGACCATCCGGTTGATTGTGATTGTGTTGCTGCGGCTGGCTTCAATTTGCATGCCGAGCACCCGGATGTTCTGGACCTTGGGGATGATGGTTCCGTCCCCCGTTCGCAGCGTGATCTTTTCGGCCTCCTCCATGGCCCTTTTGCGGTGTCTCCCCAGCGGAGGCAGGATGAGCAGCTCCGACTTTTGCAGGGAGCTCCTGAGTCCAGTGTCCTTTAAGCTGTCCTCGACGTTGTCAACCGCCTCTTGGAGTGTTGATTCAATGTGGCCGTCACTGCCCCCGGGAACCCAGAGGGTAATGTCGTCCGCATAGATTGTGTATTTCACGTCCGGGAGCGTGTCCAGCCGCTCGGCTACCCCAGTCATCACTAGGTTGAATAGGAGCGGTGGAATGAACGAGCCTTGTGGGGTACCGGTGCTGCCAAGCTCCCTCCCTTCGAGTTGCATGTTGCCAATCTGTAGCTTGACCGTACGGTGCGACAGAAAGTTTCGTATGTAATTGTAGGTTCGTTCTCCCAGTCCGAGCCTAACAACCTGGGCTAGGATTGCAGAGTGGCGCACCTTGTCAAAGGCGCTTTGCAGATCCAGACCGAGGATGGCCCGATTGTCCCCGGTGTTGACTGTGAGGTCCATGACTTCATGTTGGAAGAGCAACATGGCGTCCTGTGTGCTGAGCTTTTCTCTAAAGCCCAGCATCGCGCTCGGATACACGTCCCGGTCTTCCAGGAATCTCTGCCATCTGTTGTTGAGTACGTGTTCCAAGACCTTTCCCGCACACGAGGTGAGGGAGATGGGCCTCAGATTTTCAATGCCGGGTGGCTTGTTTGGCTTGGGGATTAGTATCGTTCTGGCCGCCTTCCACTGTCTGGGAAGTTTGCCGGCGCGCCAGCACTTGTTGTAGTAAGCCGTGAGCTCCGTAATGGCCTCGTCATTCACATTGCGTAGAGCCGTGTTGCTGATCTGATCGGGGCCCACGGCTGATTTGCAAATTACGTCTTGGGCAGCCTTGCGCACCTCCCACACTTCAATGTCCTTGTCGAGTAGGGGGTTGGGCGGACCGCTATAGTCTGCGTGCTTTTCACTCGGGATGCTGGGGAGGTAGCGTTCATTTAGGCGCTTGCACATCTCCTTGTGTAGTAGAGCCTTGAACTTTTGCTGTCTATGTGTCGGGTTGGTGCAGGTGTTGGCAAGGAGTAACGTCTCCTTTCGCTTCTTGCAGATCACCACCTCGGTTGCGCAGTGTTCGATGGAGCTGCTGCAGCCGAGAAAGTGTTCGTGCTTGATGAAGGTGATCCCTTTGCGGATGAAAGTGCAGGCCCCTTGCGCTGCTCCCTTGCCGCATTCGCGGGCGCTGGGGGGACTGACGTGCGTGCGGTAGCCGGGTAGGGTTGGTGCGATTTTAAGTGTGCGTTTCCTGGACCATGATGATGTCGGGAGGTGACTTGAGGCCCAGCAGGTGTTGCTGTAGCACCGATCTTCGGTACTGGAAGCCATTGGCATTCCAGTGCCAAATCTTCAGGCTTGCTTTGGTTGTTGTTCCCATGTTGGTTGTGGCGTGCAGTTGTTACCGCGACTTCCAATAGGCGCTTCATCATCACGACCCAGCTTTCTGTATAGGAATTGTTGGAGGGCATATTGTTCCCTCTTGATTCTGTCGAGTCTTGCATTCACCCGGTGCTCGAACGTGTCCATGCGCTTCTCGAGTCTCTCTATTCTTTAGTAACTACAGCAACGACAATAAGTACTGTTCACAGCTTGCAACAAGCGTAAGACTCGGAGATCGAGCTCCTAGGCTACTCATGGAAGTAGATAGCTAGATTGTAGGGTTTAACGCGCCGACGCAAGCCAGTCGATGAGGCGCCCATTAGTGGAGGGCTCCGGAATAGTTTTGACCACCTGGGGATCTTTAACGCGCGCAGAAATCTTGTACACACGGGCGTTTTTGCTTTTCGCCTCCATCTACGCATGGAAGTGCAGCATAAAACAGTCGTGAGCTTGCTAGTGCCCCTCACTAGCTTACTACTTGCATCACTCTAATCTGGCCCCGTCGTCGCTGTGCGCATTCTGCAACGAACCAGAAACGATACACCATTTCTTCTAGTGCCAAATGTTCTCCTCTATAAAACGAAGGTACTCAGATGGCACATGTAAACGGCTAAACCTCGCACTGCCTGCCATACTGACCGTGCGTTACACTCATTCATTCCAGAATCAGGTCGTCTGCAGTTTTCGCTACTATTTGGCCCTGCTGGATTTCCCTGTCAAACCTATGCGCGCCTTGCCCAATGCTTCGTCTCTTGCATATTCTCTCTTCGTTATTCTTACTTCCTAATTTTCATTCAAAGGTGTTTTTGCGTTTTTACTAATGTTTCTAATCTCCGCAGTCTTATTTGTGTAGTTCTCTATTGCTAATACATTATATTATTCAGACAGCTTTCGTTTTCCCCAAAACTACGTAGTTTGTTTCGGTAATGCACCCATTTCCTGGTCAATCCCTGTGCGTGGGTATGAGCCACTTTAGTGGTACCACTACTACCGCCATAAAGCAGTGGTAACACATTGAGCTGCTAATGTGGAGACCCGGGTTGAACCCCCAGTTGATGACTTTTTACAGCGTCGTCCATTTATTTGCGTGACCGTCCACAATCACGACTTGTCGCCGAAAGGGGCACATGAGGTTTTCACCAGAAGCTTACAGAGGATATATCTGTGTGGCTTAAGTTGCGTGCGGAAACGCGTGACCGTACTTCCTTTCTCTTTGTGTTCTTTCTTCTCTCATAATTACATGACCATGATCATTGGCAAATCGCTTTTGTTAAGCCTGAGTAATGATTGGTAGCCCTAATATCAAGCTTAATGCCTTTAAGCCTCAAGGACGTGCCAAAATCATAAAGTTATTGTTGGTAATGTTAAAAGTGCAGGTTGACGACGTTACAAGTGAAATGCTAACATTCGGCCGAACGTTTGGAGAGCCCCCCCCCCCTTCCGCCCCCTCCCGTTCCTACTGTGCGGGATTTCGTTCCCCTGTGGGTAGAATCTCGCATCGTCCTGAGCACAGAAAGCGCCATCTACTTGTTCGCTTCGATCGCTCTTTCTATTGTTTTTAAAATACCAGTGAAACAATTCCCCTATTCTTATTCAGTATCCTTGGGGGCGGAGTCGTGTTTTGTTGTAAAGGACGTAGGTTTTTGCGAAAATCCGCAATCTTTTACTCTAAACTTTTCTCTTCATTAAACGCATACTCTTTTACAAATGAGCTTGGTTTTGCACATTTTGGGTCGGTTTATGGGCGGGGCACGCGGTTTAGTTATATTAGTTACGTTCTGCGTCGCCCCGGAAGTGTCGCGCTCTTTGCCGATGTCGTAACGAAATATTGCTCCGGTGGTTGCTTTAGTTTCCTTTGCGTCTTTTCTTTCCCTGGGTTACTGTGGCAAGAATTCTTGACCAATTGCCGTTCTTAGGTCCTCGTTTAGACTTAACCTTTCGTAGATCTAACGTTAGGCCTAATGAAGCGACAAACAACGTAGGAAGCATTGTTCTGGAAGATGCAGGTACCGACTGACACTGACGACTTCAAAGCGATACGTCGGGCCAAAGATGCAGCACATACCCGACATTTGCTACCGCAAAAGCAAGAAGGCCAAAGTCAGAGAAAAGAATTATTAACAGTATTGCATAGGTTTAAGTCCTTTTCCACAGTGAACATGGCATCCGATAATTTTCAGTTTCCTTCTCTTCTATAAGTTCTTTCTGCACGACGGTATCGTCCATCGAGAACATGTGTCGTAATCAGGGGCACCGTCAGGGCAGCTCGTAGTGCCGAAGCAATACCAATACAAAGTGCTCCAATCAGTGTACTCTGCCGTGACGCGGGTCCCCTCAGCCGGCCGAAGACCATGGATGGGATCCTTGCCAATTATTGGTGCGCAGAGCGGTGTAACCGGGCGAAGGATGGAAGGAAGCAAAGTTATTTTATTTTCCTAAGCCCCCTTAGTCCAAGGCGCCGTCTTAGGAAGCTGTAGCCATGGACGTCAGCAAGAGCTCTGGACGTCAGCAGGAGCTCTGGACGTCAGCAGGAGCTGTGTCGCAGCGCTGAGGTCAGCCAGACTTGCCTCCCAGGATGCCAGAGTTGGATTCGGGATGCGGGTCAACTTTGGATGTCGATCACAGGCTGATATTGTGTGGAATATGTTTGGGTAACCTCCGCAAACGAGCAAGTAACCTCCGCAGAATGACGGGTGCCGGGAAAATTTCGAAAGCGATGTGAGAGATGTTTAGTAGGCAATGTGTTAGTCTGTATTTGTCGGAGGAGGACGGACTGCCGCCTTGTGAATGTATGATGTGGGGAGGGATCCAGCTTGCGCTGTGCGCGAAATGACTCGAGGTATTCGCGCGGACTTAAAGACGGCTGTGCATCGCTTAAGGTTGACGTGAGCTGGTCAGGTGCCCATTATATAGGTGCTCAGGCAAGCGATGTGCCCGCTCATTTCCTGTCAAACCCTCGTGCCCAGGAGTCCAAAGTATGTGGAACGTGTGCGGTTTGTAGTCGAGCGCGTTTTTGATGAGGCCGGCTGTGCGGTGGCGCAGGTCGTTTCTGATCAATTGTCTGCAGGTGGCTTACAAATCGCTGACGATGATGATGGGTGTTTGCGGACGAAGTATATTTGTGGTAGCGGCGTACATGACTCGTGCAATTGATCGAGTTTGCAGGTCGCCGATAGCATGCACGTCTGGTTCGATCGTGACAAGTTCGTAGTTTAGGTGTCCGATGACAGCCGTGATGCCTCCCTCATCTTCCCCAGGATGTGCGTCAACGTAGTAACCGTGCTTGACAGGGCCGAGGCACTGCAGCTTTTTAGAGAGGACGTTGGCCCTGATATGGCGCCGTTCAGCATGCCGATCGGGGTCCATGTTCTTTGGCAGGGGAACGAGGGTGCTGCGTGCTCGGTGTTCAAGAAGAGACATCTTCATTCCTGCGATGCGGATGGTGGTGGGTCCGCAGAGTATCTGAGATCACGCAGAATGGTCCTGCCTTATGGTCCTGCCCAACCCTGATGTCAGAGCGTTGGGGAATCGGTATGCCTTCAATGGAGATGTGCAGTTCTTGTTGTTTCGGATGTGCCGTGTGCTTCGTGACCACCAAGAATTCGGATTTCTCGTGTGAGCAAGAGAGGCCGCCCCGGGTCGCGTATGTTGCGGTTGCATGAGCAGCTTCTTGTAACGCCTGCTCTATTTCATCCGGGGATCCTTCCTTGGTGCATTATGTGATGTCATCCGCATAAATGGCAAGTTTAACGCCAGGTATGCGGACGAGCCTTTTGGGCGGATCCTTCATGGCAAGCTTGAAAAGCATTGGAGACAAGATGGAGGCTTGCGGAGTGCCTCGTTTCGGGGGTTGTTGGATGCTCAATTAATAAGGTCCGTGGGTGGGCTTTATGCTGCGGTCTCAAAGAAAACCTTTATTGTAATCGTACACTTTCTGGCCGCAGTTCGTGTTTTCTAGATTCTGAAGGAGAAGGTCATGTGTGGCATTATCAAAAGCTTTACATAGGTGTTGTGCCAGCATTGCCCGCATCTGCGCAAAGCTAGGGTCATCCAGGATGCCCTCTTGACCGTGAGCGAAAGCTGTGCCGGTTTGTATTCTTGACTAGCTTTCTCCGGCGCTTGAGGTTGGGTACTTGGACGCGAGTCTCGATAATATTGTGGTCACTTGTAAGTGACCCGTGGGATTAGCTCCATTGGCATGGGTACTGTTTTTTGAACAGGCTAAGGTCAGGGGTGGTGGCTTTTTCAGCCGAGTTTCCTTCTCTGGTAGTTTGATTGATATTGCCGCGTATCATGTATGGGTTTGTTTATTTATTGTAACAGACTAGTGAGCTGGGCAAGTTGGTATTGCGTCATTCTGGGCAAGAGCGCGAAAAAGAAGTGCACGAAAGAAACGGATAGGACGAGCGCTGACTCACAACAGGTTTATTCACGTGATCCTTGCGGAAAATAAACGTTTACAACAGAAGAGAGGGAGAGAGAAAAACACAAAAACATCCGAATCCAACACACTCCCCCGGACCCCCTCTCTCCCACAACGTCAGCACTCAACATCTTTAGATGAAACTCGTGAAGAATAAACAGTGGGCCGCACCGAGGTGATAACAAGGATACAAAACAACGGAACATCACGAACCACCGCACGTGCTAGCCAAGTACGCATATTCTTTGTCGCTCAGAGCAATCGACGTTTGGCTAACACAATTGACTCCCGATCTCCTGATATGAAAAGCTTCAATGATTTCCCGGCCTGTCTGTCTGGCATGTCTAGAAAGTACGGTTGTTTCTTTAAGCTGAGGGTAGCAGGCGCTCCCTCATGCGTGGCAGTGGTCTCCCAGCCCGGAGGAGGTGGTCGCTTTTAACGACCTTCAATGCTCCCCTAGGCGAGTGTTGCCACATCGGCCACTCTGGCCTACGTAGCTCTTGCCACAAGACAGAGGAATCCGATTAACAACACCCGTCTTGCAGGGAACAAACCTTGGCCTGTGCTTCACACCACAGCCATCCTCTGTGCGATTGCCCTCTGCTGTCCTCTGGAACTGGATTGTCCTCTGAAACTGCGGTCCTCCTACCTGAAGTCGACAGTTGTTGGCTATGAAGAAGCACTATTTATTAAAAAGCAAGGGGTTTGCATTGGGTCCAGGGCTGCCCCGGTGTTGAGTGAAATTTTCGTAAGTAGGGTGGATAGGAAACTTGCCGCCAGCCTAGAGCGAAGGTTGTTCACGTGCTCCGCTACGTTGATGATTTTCTGGTAATGTTTTAAACAGCTTACTATGCCAATTCAGCACGCTCTTTCTTGCCCCTTCTCACCAGTGTGGCCTTGGGATTGAATTTACAGTGGAATTTCTGCAAGAAAGGGTGCTTCAGTTTCTTGACTTGAGCCTGTCCTTCGTGCCGTCCCATGTGCGCTGGTGCTATAACCCACGTGCTAAAAAACCCCTGCTCCCATTCGCCTCTAGCCACTCGAAGGTAATTAAGCACATTATTGCTTTTTCATTACTGAAAGCTGCACTAACGAAGTCGTGCCAAGCTTTCAACAGCAAGTATACCGGCTACAATGCTCAGGTTTCCCACGCCATGCATGTACTCTCACGCGCATGTGAAAAACTGGTTAGGCGCCTACCGGCTTTGGGCTTGGCTGACGCTCTGGGGCCCTGCAGTGAAGCCTGATCGGTTGGCTGTTGTTCTCTACACACATAGGCTGTCCCATGGGCGAAAAAACGTAGCGCAACGCTATGGTGTCGGTGTGGTTTTTTCTGCGCATTATAAGGTTTCCAAGATGTGTGCTGGAATGCGCAGCCGCGCAGAGGGCAATGGCACAGAGGGTGGCTGTGGTGTGAAGCACAGGCCAAGGTTTGTTCCGTGCAAGACGGGTGTTGTTTATCGGCTTCCTCTGTCTTGTGGCAAGAGCTACGTAGGCCAGAGTGGCCGATGTGTCAACACTCGCCTAGGCGAGCATAGAAGGTCGCTAAAAGCGACCACCTACTCTAGGCTGGCAGACCGCTGCCGCCCATGCGGGAGCGCCTGCTATCCTTTGCTTAAAGAAACAACCGTTCTTTCTAGACATGCCAGGCAGACAGGCCAGGAAATCATTGAAGCTTTTGATATCCGGAGATCGGGAGCCAATTGTGTTAGCCAAACCTCGATTGCGCTGAGCGACAAAGAATGTGCGTACTTGGCTAGCATGTGCTGTGGTTTGTGATGTTCCGTTGTTTTGTATCCTCGGTGCGGCCCACTGTTTATACTTCACGAGTTTTATGTTAAGATGTTGAGTGCTGATGATGTGGGAGAGAGGGGTTCCGGGGGAGTGTGTTGGATTCGGATGTTTTTGTTTTTCTCTCTCCCGGTCTTCTGTTATAAACGTTTATTTTCCGCACGGATCGCGTGAATAAACCAGTTGTGAGTCAGCGCTCGTCCTGTCCGTTTCTTTCGTCAATGTGTTTTTCGCATTGTTGCCCAGATTGTTTATTTATTATTTGTTTTTACTGACCGGTCACGCCCGGCTCTGTTATTTCTGTCCCAAGCGAAGCGCGTCTTCCATTCTTTATTTTTGTGCCGCACGGGGTTACTCATTGAGATAAGCACACTGTTTCGCCTTAACATCACTAGCCCAGAATAATCTTCTCTGATCTACAATATTCTGGATGTAAATCGACGGTTCCAGAAATGCTCGCGCCTAAAGAGAAAAGCCTGCAGAGCAGACGCCGCGGGATTATAATCGTCTACGCTCGCCTTCGCACGTCACTTTGTTTACCGCTGCTTCGTCACCTGTGTTTTTTGAGTTGTTAGGAGAGCACAAGTTCGCTCTAATAAACTTCTTTTCCTTGAAGTCAACTACGTCGTTTTTGGCCATGTTACAATATCATTCAGTAGCGTGTACCCGTGTTTATTGACAAGCGCGTCGAGCTTACGTCCCTTCGCATACGGTGCGTTGAAGTCACCCCGGATAAGGTGCGGAACGCACTTATTTGGAATCTTCTCGAATATTCGATTGAAGTTTGCTCCATACGCCCGCGGCGTACTTTACAGGTTTGTTATGCATATGGGCGGCGGCTTACTCCGTTTTTTTCGTAGGCTGCGGTATGATTCGAATGGGTATGGTGTGCATGCTGTCGTCGGTGCGCGCGTGCACCTCGGTGGCCGTTAATGATTTGTTTACTAGTGAGGCTATCTTGAGTGTGTTGTCCCGTATGTGCGTGGTATCAAATGTTTGGTACGCAGCGACATGAGCCGATGTCACTGTTTTCTGTAGGAGAAATACGTCGGGCACGCGTGAAACATTTTGCAGGTGTTGGAGAAACAGTCCTCTTTTGGTTCGAAGTACTCGACAGTTTTATTGCCAAACCAGAATGTCATTGGCTGGGTTATTACATGGCTGTGGAGGGAAAATGTTCGATGTCGCCTGTGGTTTAGTCGCCCCGATTGTTGCAGTGTAGAGTGCGCTGGTGCTGGTTGGCCTCTGAGGCGTAAGGATGCCAGCGGGGCGTCGTTAAACGGTGTGCCGAAGTGTTGACTCCAGGCAATCTAAGCGTCTCTGGATGTCCTGTCGAGATTGCTGTATGGTTTTCACCTATTGATCTTTTAAGTGCGAATGCACTTCTTATGCGAGCCTGAATCGTCCGCCGCCGTAGTCCGCATAGCAACAGCCGCGGGTGCGCGCGCTCCTCGTCTTCCTTAGCAGCGGGGGGAGATGGGCGCGCGCTGCATGGCCGCTGACATGGCACATACCCACGTGGGGGATTGGCCAGGAATCGTGCGCGAGAAGGGCTAATGCACCCGCTTAAAGGAGTACTGACACGAAATTTCAAAGCTGAGATCCGCTCTAGCAATCAAGTACAACGACAACACAAATAGGTGTCTGTGAATAAATGCATCTTTCTTTCTTTGTAGTTGTGTGTGTGTGTGTGATCTCTCTTTAGCGAACATTACCGAACCGCGCAAATTCAACTCGTGCATTCGCACTGTCACATTCTTGCCCTCGGGGAAATGCGGGGAATTTTATTTTCCATCATTAGGGCTAGTTGAGAGGTTGACTGTTGGGCAACGGGCCTCTGTTTTCTTCTCCAAATCCTGTTCCGCTTTCGTGGCGGCCTCTATCTCAGCGGTGATCACACTGATTCGGGTCTTGAGCTCCGAGAAGTCGATGTCATGGTTATTAACGACGAGAGGGCACTGTCGTTTGCTGGGGGATTGTCCAGTTCGCGCTTTTGTGACGAAGACGTTCGGTGGTGGGGGGGGGGGGGGGGGGCGTGAGGGGGGGGACTGCTCTTTGCTATTATAGATCGGGGGGACCTCGCTAGTGGCCATTATGTTTGAATTCGCGGTTTGCGACTCAGAAGGCGGAGCTATGGGTGTGTCTTCGGGAATGCGTCTCAATGACTCAGCAATGCTTGGCCTTGGGCAGAGGAGCGCTCGTTTGTACGCGTCCGCCTGCCATGTGGGAGCGCTGCATTCGCGTGTATTGGGTGTGTTTTTGTGCAATGAGGGGTTGATGGGAGGCAAAGGCAAGGCTGACCGATTCACCTAGCGACGCTTTCTTGGCAGGCTGAGGCTTCGGGCTCTCCGGTTACCGTTAGTGCAAGCGCGGCTGCCACTCCTGTCATGGCTTGCCAAAGCTGTTGTCTTCCCCGCATTATGCTTGTGTTCTATTTGCGCAGTGACGTGCCGGCTCCTTGGCTACAGGACTTTTCGTGTTTGTTAAAGGGCTCACCCTCAGCAGCGACTTGTCGGGACGTTTCGGGATTTTTCTCGTATTTCTTCCGAGCCTGGATTCTCTTGAGACACGCCGCCTTGGATGCCTCGGAGTGAGGTTGTTCGCTGGCTGGACATGTGGGGTCGTCTCCTGGATGTTCCCCCTGGCACTGAGCGCAACAGATCTTGCACGTGTGTTCTTGATCTGGTGTGTCTAGCAGGCTGCCGCAGGCCTTTCATTTGATGACCCTGCCATGTGGGCAAATATCCGTTCGATGGCCGATGCCATACCAGGTGAAGAAAAATTAGGCTTTCGTTTTGTGTGGCTCACAGTCGTAATTGGCGCAGTGGTAGAGGACAAAACGAGGAACCTACGTGCGCCTGAAGGTCAGGAGTGCTGGTTCCGATATCCCCATCATTCGGGCGCTCAGAGCGTCTGTGTCCTGGGCGCGGAGGTTCTGCATGAGCTCTTTGGGTATGCACTGGCCTCGATTTCATGAACGATGCCTCGGCATTACTCTTCTGCTGTGGTGGCATAAATACGAACCGAGCGAATTTGGCTACCGTTGTATATTCCAGTGACTCGTACGATCTTTTCGGTGTGCAGAGACGCGAAGGGTCTTGATCACAGCAATGTTCTGGTGAAGAGGTACGTCGGCGTAGATCACCGTTGCTTCTGCAGAAGGTTCGCTGCGCTTTCAATCGCCATCATGAGCGCCACGGGTCGATGGGTGGCTAGTTCGTCTTGTGGACAGAGTAGTAGTGTGGATTGGTTCTTTCGCTGCTGCTTTTTGCAGAGGACTGTAAGCCAGTCATGTTCCTCGGCACGGTAGAGTCGGTCTATTTTCACAGCTAAGGCGGAGCGAAATGCCTTGGAGTGTAGGGATGATAACAGCGAAGCGCAAAAAGTGTTCTATCTCCGGGGCCGCGCGACGCAGGCACCCGGTGAATGGGAGCCCGGCCGCCGTAGCTGTAGCGTTCGGCCCTGGGCTGCTAAGCCTAAAGGCCGCTGTGCAAGGTCTATGTCTTGTTCGGCACACAAAATGTAACTACGCCCACTTTAAAGGTGATATCCACAGGTTCCTTGCATGGAGTGGCGTCTACTGGAGTAGGCTTCGGGCTGTAGGGCTGATTGTACCACAAAGAGGACCGAAAAGGGACGGAGCGCAGTGCAGAGCAGTAGCGGCGAGCGAAGACAGAAAAAAAACGGTGGAATAAAGCGTGGTGACGCTATAAGAGGGAGGGCAATATGCCGAACCTGCACGAGAGGCTCATTGGAAGTCTGGCGAAAGTGTGAGTGGAAGGTCGGCACGCGCTGCACTGGCGTCATTTCTCTCACAGCCTCCCCTTCACACTTTCGCAATGCGTAGCCGCCTAGGAGCGCCCTGCCCCTCGCTCTTTCGCCAGTAGCTCCGTTGATGGGTCATCCTAACCACGTGACGTCTGCGCTGGAGGTTCAAACACAATTTTCAGCAACATACACGACTGTGTCGACATGCTGCGAGATAGCGGCAGAGTACCGCGTGCCGCCGCACGTTCCCTGATCCCGCGATCAGTTCCTGAGACGCAGCTGATATGCGCCATGACCGAGAAGACTGCAGTTCGCGCTGCGCACAGATTTCTCATTAAGGCGTGTAGTAATCGTCAGTGGTTTTTTCTGGCCGGGACTTCGCAGAGACGGCAAGAGGTTCATCCAATCCTCTGAAACCTTTTAAAGAGCAGAGACTGGCGGCAACGTTAGAGGTGTGCAGATGGGGCGGGTTCGCTAGTAGACGACCGCTTCTCTAAGGTCACCAACGGGGTAGTGAGGCCTCTCCAAACCATATACCTACAAAGGCAAAAAATATGTTCCGGCATCAGCTGATTACGCTACTTGTTTTCCTGAAGCGATTGTGCTGTCAAATATTAAGACGGAAACAATGGCCGAAGTGATCCTGCAGATATCCTTGAGGGGTGGTGTGGAGGAGGGTAGGTGAGCCCGAGGGGCCGAGGGCCAAATAATACTTCCGTACCTATGACCGCGGCTGCATTGTTTCATGGGCGTAGTACTCGGAATATGGGAAGTGTTTCTTCGCTTCACCGTGAATAATCTTTAGGTCTGTGGACCAGCGGGACCCAACCGCACTATATAATTGAGTTTGGTCGGGTTTCTATTTGCTTCTGCGCAAGAACATGTTTTTATTTAGTCATGATACCTTACAAGCTCAAAGAGAGCATTGAATAAGGGTGTGCAAATTACAAAGAATAACAGGGCGGTCATCAATAAAGGAGTTCTCCCGCACTGCTTCACAAACTTTTCTTAACTGGACGGGCGTATGCTTTTACGTATTCATGCGTGATCAGGCGTGCATTTTTTTCCCTTAGCGTAATTTTAGGTGCGTAGGAGTGGGAAAATATTTGCATGCGGAATGCACCATTAGATGGTTATTGTATGCATTTGTTTGTACGGTTGAGCAGGGTCGCCGGGTACTTACTGCGACGTTTCGCGTGGGCCCCAATTTCGCCTTGCACATTTGGTTTGAATGTTATTAGCATGGATTCTTGTTGTTGGGAAGCATCCTTGTTGGGAAGCAGTGTCGCCAAAAGTTGTGCCCACGTCTTCAACTGTTTTGGGGGAAGCAAAGGTATGCCAGCGAAACGAGAGCGTTCTCCGTCAACATTTCGGCACTCGGGGAGAGGGACCGTCTGTTTTGTGGTGCCGCCGAATTTACTGCAGCCTACAGAGGTCCCCATCCTCTGAATTGTTGGAAGAATGGGGCGGCTGGAAAAACTGCGCGACAGTGACAGTGAGGTGGTCACCGGCAGAAGACATCGTAGTACCACGAGGGTTGGACCGGTGGCAGGGACGTATCGTTCAGTTCAGAAAACTCTGATGGGGAACGTGGGAAAGTTCGGTGCCGGGAGATACCCTCTATGAGATGACAGTGCATGGTTCAAGTCGCCGATCAACGGCACTCCACCGCAGACGGCCGCGAGGCTGACACGTCCTCCGGCGGGAACCACGACAAACGCAGCTAAGACGTCTTACCCTCCTCTCTATTTCCCCGACTCTCTCTAACCGTCCTCTCAATCATCGCATTTCCTCACATGAACTGCACGGACTGGTATATCTGCCTCTTTCATTGCCCTGTGTTGGCTTGTGTCCAACAGTCGTTTCTCAGCACTTGGGGGAGGCCCTCCACCCCTCCTCTTCGTGTAGTAGTCATTTTTTCTCTTACACTTGCGTAGTTCCTCAAATAGTATAGGCGAGTTCCTTTTTACTTTGCCTTCAGTACATTCTGCGTCGGGCTGTTGTGTATTTCCTATTGTGCTGCTAGAGAAACTGTTGTTGGTTTTATAACTGCCAACCCGATGCGTACCATACGTAAACCTATCGCCGGTTAGCAGGCCCGAATCAGGTCTTCTGATCTGCACGCTTGCGATAGTTTATCGCCCATCCTGAGTCATCAGGCACTATAGACCATTTACAGCGCTGTCCCCTGGGCGTGGCCATGTTGGCCTTAGTGACGTCACTTGGCATGGCTGGCCTTTCAGAAGGCGTTTTTGCCCCATGCCTTCGCTCGTGCCGTGCGCGTCGGTGAACGCTGGCGCGGATCGATGGGCAAATTGGACAATTTCTTCGGAGTGTTGCTAAAAATGGAAGCTTGGTGTCCAACTAGGAAAGGTGTGCCAACGTTCGGAGAATATTTGGTCACCAGAAATCCCACATAAAGGTGGTTTGAGCGGTGTTTTGATTGGCATTAGTGGCCTTTTTGTCAGATGGTGTTGGTTTTATTTTATGTCTTCGTACTCTTTTATAATAACAACATAAAAACAAAGGGCTTTAACACCGTGAAATAAAGCACAATTTCGACATGTATTAATAATGTTCTAAAGCTTGTTTTGAAATCTCTCCTTTCTGGCCACCGAAATAAAAAAATTCCTGCATGGGTGTGGAAGTTGTTTTTTACCCGTTTTAATCTTTTACCGCTTCTTCATGCTTCGACGTGCGGTGAAAAAGCTGCAGCGTTGAGCGTTATCGTTGTCACCTTACTTACAGCTGACGCGATCTGCCTTGGATACCCATTCCGCATTATCAGCTGCTTCCTGTTCAGTGGGCCGGCTTGCGTCTATAGAAACACACCTGTTGAGATTGCTATATGGCGTATACAGTTGACGGAAAATTCGCGTATGCAGGGGTATTAACATTAGGCGCGCCCGCGCTCAAATCCTTAAATAATACTTAGCGCGTACAGTGACGCTTACAAACGCTCAAATCGGTAAATCGAGCTTTGTTAACACATACAAAGATTTCCCGAGGTAGCACATAAGGCTTCGGATGTGAGTGTCTTTATTTCTGTATTATGCTATAAATAATTAGTTTGGTAGTAGTTTTTTATTTTTACTTCCGCATTCACCCAATACTTTTTTCATACTTGCGGAAGCGAGTTTTTTACATTCTTCACCTCATGTCTTGATTGCGATAACCATGTAGGCAGGCGATTGGAGCCCTACATAACATTTCATTACAGAGAGGTGAAGTGTGGAACTTCCATTTTGTGCAGCCTCAGTTTGGCTCTTCATCGGACTACACTGAAAATGCACCGCTGATAAACTTTAGGGGTCCGCAACCTTTCGAGGTGGACGGCTCACTTACATGAAGCTACATGAACTCGGAGCAAGGGGGGGGGGGGTGCAGGGGGCTTACTTTTGACCCGTGCAAAGAAAGGAAGTGAATACGTTATCGGGCTCAATATGAAGGTGCGGGGCAATTACTACTTTTACTCCGGTTCCACTTAAGACCCACTTAGTAACTGGAACTTTTTTGGAAAAAAGTTCCAGTTATATATTTATTTGGAACAGTGTTCCACATACCCTGAAAATTAAGTGGAACAGTGCAGTACAAATTTTTCAACTAAATTATGTGGATCGGTGTTGTAAATGAAAGTATACGGATCACCGCTGAAATAAAAGTGTAGTTTAAGTTGCTAGAGCATTGGTTCATGTCAATGATTAGGGGATTTATCCGGTGCGCCGTTCCAGGTACCTTCAGACTAGCTGTTTATATAAAAAGATGTTCCTATAGACATTGCCAAGCTGTCTATGGGACTCCACTTTTTCAATATTTCTGCTTTCTAGTTGATATACGCCGACGTGATATGCCAGGTTGGCGGATGCATTGGTATCAGCAGGAAACCGCCAGCACCATTTTAACACAGCCTTGATATATGACCCGCAGTGATACCAACAATTGGAAAGCAAGAACCGCCGCAGCAGTGTGGTCCGTGACAGTCCCCAACAGTTGCCTATCGGAGCACAGCTCTATATAGAAATTGGTCTGAGGCACCTAGAGTGGCGCACTGTCTTTTGCTTCACCCTCAGAATCTTGTCTGGGTTTTATCTGCATGTAAAAGAAACAATTTACTTGCCTAAAAATACACACGAAACCAACTATTCTGACTCATAAACTGCCTTCAATATACTATACAACTTTATTGGATGTTCGTATGCATACATTTCAGATATAGATAGCTGTCTTCTTTAAATTGCCAGAAAATATCCAACGTACAAGAAATAAATAACATAATGATAACACTATGCTTTAGGTGGCATTTTCACATAATGACCTGCACTCAAAAACATGAGTTATAAAGACGGTTTTAGGGGCAACTGCGTCGCAAATAAATAGACCTGTGCGTCTACCACGGCACCGACACCGACCAGTTACAACAGTGAGCATCAAATATGCTGACTTGTCAAATAAAACAAGGTAACTCAAAGACGGAAGTACTTATTACGCTTTCCATACTATTTTTACGCATAACTGTTCGGGAAAATGCAGTTTGCTATGAATTGTAGGGAAAGGCCTAAAAACATGCCATACACGGTTGTATTATCACAAACCTACAACAGCGAAGTGAAAGGGCTTAGGAAAAGAATGCCTGACCCAAGATTAACAATAAAACATTTCTACATGAGAGGTCACATGTGGCAGTATGCTACAATTAAAACATGAATATTAAAGATTGTACAGCTTCCTGATCATACCAGACGTAAGTGTAACATCAAGTTATTTGCAGCCCAAAGAGACTTTATGAGCGCCTGGAAAAGGCTTTTGACTTAGGGCGCGTTACTTTCCCAAATTTTGTGTAGTTGTTTAAAATATTTCATCCAAGAAATTTCATAAAATCCACCATGAATATTATATAATTTAGCAAACCAGGTAGCTGGAGCGTGTTACACATTAAAATAAACAAGCAGACTAATTATATACACGTCCTCAATTCCAGCGGGAACAAATTCGACATGCTGAAGAACCAAACAAGTCATCGTGGAAATATACAGGTAACCAGTTTTACAAAGCAGACTTGAAAATATTTTTTCAACCCTCAACATTTTACTTGAGGTACAATTCACAGTTGCGTGCTTTAAAAACTCTCCCGTCTCCCTGTCAGTGTAATTGTGACCAAAGCCGTGCTTCTGCTAAGCAAGAAATGCAACATTGTTCAAAGGAAAATACTTGTTCAAGCCAAATATGCACAGTTTCAATTCTTCTAGGGCCCGTGTGTCAGCTCACATACAGTACTAAAATTTATCAATGAAGGTGGAAGCCGCCTGCGTAAATAAGCACTGTCACTTTTGCATCAGCAGCTGAACTGCCATGAAATAAAATCTCATGAGCTACACTTGAGTAATAAGGACGATACAATGCAGTGCCATTAACTACATTTAACACTCACTATAGATTCAAAGGCAGCCTGCGCATTGTTCCAATGATGAAAAATCGTAAAGCAAGGCACGACTTCAGTGTTCAGTTGACATGCAACTTGCATGTGCCAGTAACTTAGTCCACATTTTCAGACCTGACCCCCTTCATGTCGTTCACCTGATCTCCTTCATGCCTTTCAAGAGATACTTTAACTTCTAGCAATAATTAAAAATCACAAGCAGAGGTGACCACTTCAAGTATTTAAACAGAGACTCCAAATTAAACGACACCAGGCCACTGTCAAATCGCTCATGCTTTTTATGAACTCCCTGCAAAAGTAACAAGAACTCCCCAAAGGCACATAACCATAAGTACATGATGACGCGATGAAAAGATGACATATGCGGCTAAGAGGATGACCACATCCTGAAGTGACAATGCAGGCGGCAAATCCGTGATGTGTTTCTTGCGGACAATACTGATGCCACCATTCCCTTCTCCCAGAATAACAGGGCCTCGAGAAGACTTACTGCTCACCTCGTGTACCTTTAAGGAAACAACCAAATTTTGTTACCTGCTTGCTTTAAATGAGTGAGTTTTTTACGCCCTTTCTTAACACAGCAATTGATTTAAAATCAGTGATTTCTTGGGTTTTTTTTCTGGAAGTGCTGCTAAAGGTGAGAGTGTGCTAAACAAAACTAGCAGAAACAATCAATCAACGGGCTCTGATTCTGGAAAATATCCCACTTTGCTGCCCCGGTATCCTGAATATAATGTTTTTTGTCCTTGCGAGATTTCATTTATTATTAAAATAATATAATCACCTTTCGGCATTATATTTTACACACCTTCTCAGAGCAAAAAATGTTTTTTTGTATTGTATATATTGCTCCCTAGAAAGCTGTAGTGAAGCTATCTTAATATAACTTACAGCTAAACGATGTTTCTACTGCAAATGAATAAATGGTCAGTCATAGGAAATCCTAAATATCGTACTGTGGCAGAAATTTTTTATGGAGTTATTTCCACCTAAAATATTTCCCTCTCAATATGTATTACCTCGATGGTGGTGTAGTGGTATGAGCCAGAAGTTGAGCTGAAAAATGCTGAACTAGGCTATCGCACAATTTTCTTATCTCAAATATAGCACATTTGATTGCAGACGTCCCTTTCTGGGTTTTAAACAATTCCCTTCAAAAAAGAATTATTCATTATTTAGCGACCTATAGAAATCCAATGCAAGCATTACTCATGCTACACCAGTATTTGGGAGTATTATTGGTACTACGGGAGTATTAAAAGCGGGAAATTTAAATCTTCAGTTGCCACCGTAATGTTGCAGCAGCAACCACGTTGGGCTTGTCCGTGGTGTTGGAATATCACAGCAACAACTCTCAAGGTGTAAAAGCTAAATATATACAAAACGTAAATACAAAATAGTGGTCTTTTTGACGACTGTTGGAGCATCCGAAATAGGCGGAATGTGAACCCAATAGCCAATATTGGCGTTCAAGATGACTTCTTGGCAGTGAGATTTTATTAGAATGAACGCTCCCAGAAAATGATTCCCGCAAATACAAAATGCCAGCTTACCCAACCAAAATTAAGATATGGGTGTTTCTGCCAGGGCCGTCGCCAAGCGCACTTCCAGGAAAGCTTTGCCAATGTGTTCCGTGTTCCGAAAAGGTCACGCTCTCACTGAAAAGAAGTTTCCAACCATTATTTACAAAGCATTTACCTAAAAATGCGCCATAAAAGACCCTACAAAGGCAGTGCGTACTTACTTGTAGAATGCAATGATTTCACCCCGTGCAAGAGCTTTATTGTGTTGATTTGTGATCATACACTTCCAAGAAAGGGTCCAAATAAAATGAACTGGCCATATGCATTCCTTGTTGCGTTGTTTTAAGTCTATGTTTGCCCTATTGCCTAGAAATAAACAGTACAAAAATATCATTGAATAAATTTATGCCTTGGTTTATCCAGGGAGAACGACAAAATATTGAACAATGTCTAATTCGTTCCACGAAACTGGAATGTTTTTTTACAGCGCAAGCGCTGGCAATCTTCTCTTGCTAAATAATTTGAGATATAAAAATATTTGAACAAATTTTAAGATCACCTGTCCTTGGTCTATGCGAACTGGTGAAAATCTGCGCAATATGCACGACTCAAAAGATACTTTTTGTGGCTTATGAGCTCCACAGGGTATTCATAATCCGCCACACTCCCCCCGACGACCCTTCAGCCTGCCGAAGATGTCTTCACCCATTATGGATGCCACAGCCATGACTTCGCAGGTTCATGTAAGGAACGGAAATAATTTTTTTTCATTTATATTTTGCAGAGGAACAAAAACACGTGCCACAACCTATCAGTGGAGGGCCAAATGTCTCCACAGTCAGTTATAGACTGTTTCTGAACAGGTCATAGAGAATGAATACAGAATGTAGCAATCTGCTTTCGCAGTAAAATTTCTAAGTTCAAGAAAGAACAGAAATATAGTATTGTTTGGTGCACATTGTGTTGCAACATCTTTGCAACTGAGCATTTTGAAAATTATTGTGACTATCGAACTGCCACTGACATTTATACATAACTCTGAAGGAATGGATTACTTTTAAACTTACTTTGTGATGTTAGAACTCCTAATAGTCAATACGTGAGCTTTATTGGCGAATATTCTAAAGTTTCCGGTTACCACTGACAATGACAGCATAGAAGCGGAACGACACTTTCTGCGTGTTTCCACCAGCCGTCCCCTGCACAAAAGAAACGTTTTCTTACTATGCTACTGCTAAGACAACCACTTTTCCATGCATTTCACTAAACGTCAGGGAGCCAACTAAAGTTTGCTAGTGTAAATAGAGCGTCTGAATTTTTCGAAGGAATTGAAAGAAACATGTTACTACACACACAGAACAGATAAACGTAAGCAGTGCGGCCGCTAACGGCTTGAACGCACATCAACATTCGGCGGAAAGCGTGATCAGCCCAGTAAACTTATAGTTCTCAGCAGACCAACACAACAAAATTAACACGGAAGTTTGAAAATACTGATAAGTCGAAAGACAGGCGCTTTGACAAACAAGTTGTTCAGCGTGTGCGCGGGAGACAATAGCGAGCGACTAACCCGGCAAGATTCAGTACCGCTGACAGGTGCAGCAACCGTCAATATACAACTAAGCAACACCACACCGTAAGGGGATATTCAGACTCGATAAATGCGCGCACCAGTAACTTTCTCAATTGTACTAGCTAACGTACGCAGTTAGAAATATCAAGCCGACTCCGAACCACAAACACGCAAGCTTAAGTGGATAACGGCAGTAAACGTTTCCCGCACACAAAGAACAGTCAGCGGAGCGGCATATTTATCGGACGAATTGATGAACAAGTTAATGAACAACAACCGTTACCAGAACATAAATAAGCAGCACTGACCTTTTTTGCGCTTCCTGGAAAAACTACACTTCGTTGAACAGTAAATACAGCCCAAGGTAATGAAGAAATCCGCAGTTTTACGCTACAACCAAACTTGTAACTGCTCCCGCCAGTCTGACCGACAGCTAATCTAGTACATCAGGCGCATAAAGCGAGAAATCGAGAAAACCACTATAGAACGCCACTAGTGGCGCTGCCGGCGGAAGAAGAAAACCTGGCGGCGTAAGCGTTGAGTGATAGGGGCGCTGCAGTCGTTAAAAGTGTTCAACCAGTCCCGTTTTTTCTCATCGTCGTCGTAAACGTTGCGTCACAATATGCCATGCATCAACGCAAACGGCGCTGCCTTGCGGCTGCCAACGCATCCGCATGGCATGCCGCACTGAAGTGGCGGTCGTTTCGTAATGGTTTCGACCAGCTTTTTTTCCTCCACGCCGTGGCCGCTAACCGGTCCGCGGAAGAGATCACAACCTCGGCACCTCTGATCGCTTTTATTTGCTTCGGAAAATCGGAATAGGCCTCTAAGCGGACGTCTACGCGTCTCTGAGGCTTGACCAAACAGCTCAAATATTAGCCAATTTAACACGTTAGTTGGGCTAAAGTTATTTCTCGCCGCGGCCATCAGCGCGTGCGAAATGTGTGCATCAACTTTGATGACGGCTTTTCTTCGTTGTTTGCAGTGAAAACAAAACGACGCTGCTTTATTGACTGCGTTCTCTTGACAGCAAGCCTTTCCCTTACCAATAAAATATACTGCGATGCTCTGCTCGTTTGTACCCACGTTATAGAAAACTACTTTTGTGTAGTAAATTTAGTGTGACATAGCAAATTAGTGAGTAATATTACATCTGCCTGTTTCCCAGCAGATTTCTTCCTGAACACCAATAGTGCAGGAAAACCGCAAGGGGCTACCAGCAGGAGCAGGCAGGTCATTCGGTGAACTTGAATTACTATGAAAAGTAACAATATTAGAGTAACACTGCGGTCTTCCCCGATACTGCAATGCATAATTGTAAATAAGAATGCCATTTAAGTATTATATATAGAATTTAAGGAAGATGCCGTGTGGTAGATTTAGTTCTCCAAGTTTTGTGTCGTTCTCCTGCAAAGAGGCTTTCTTTTTTGCTTGTGGAAATTAATAGCCGGGACGAGACAAAATACACAAACGAACTTCTAAGCATATAACTGCATGCGTAACATAATGTGCAGGGTGCAAAATGTTACGCAGTCGGCTAACATTACGTATGTATCTCATCACAACATAAGTAACTTGGACTAAGTACCTATTCCACCGCAGGATGTAGCCAGTTATGCATTCCCATGAAGCACTTAAATTTGTGCGCGTACTACACCCCAGCGAGATGATGACTGAGCGTTGAGCGAAAACTGTCGTTTCTGCGTGGCTTTGTAAATGAAATGGATAACATGTAATAGCTTCAACACGTATTTCGTTATGAAGGTGCTCACAAAAGCAGCGCGAATTCTTCAGCACTATAGCAGTTATGGCTTCGCCCGAACGGCAGATGGGGAAAGGGAAGACGTTTTGTCCTTCTGAAATTCAATTCACCAGTAATTTTGTGCTTCAGGCCTCAAATTAGAAAAAATACGATGTTCACGAAAGTGGTTTGAGTGCCGCAGGACGCCTGGAAATGGGATCTTGCAATTTCTTCTTTTCCCTAAGATATCCTGCTGTTGACTTTTTTAATGCTTTGTGCGGCTTTGGCAAAGAAGTAGGATTTCGTTTTCTGTCGAAGGACATCACTAAAACTACATCTTAGCCGTATTATGAGAGTGAACTGCTGCAAGGCAGTCTCATAGATGTCGGCAAAGTTCATTAAATTTTCTATGCGGCGTGCGCGTGTATACTAAACGCGCCAGTGCATGTTCGGTAAACAAGCACCAAAAATATATGCGGTTCATTGTTCCAGTTGATGCATGAAAGAGTGCATACTTCACTGCCGTGCAGCAGTTATGTGGAACAAGGCACGAGCAAAAATATACAAGCACACTCTCCCCAACCGTTTACTGGAACATAAGTGGAACAGTAACAGGAACCACCGACATCGCATGACCGCATTTTTTCGGTTCCAGATAAAAACCACAAAAATAAAGCTGACGGTTCCAGATAACATCCACCTGTATGCCTCGTTAAAGTTATTTTTTCGTTCGGATCCACATCACCCTTTTTAACTGGAACTTATATGGAACCAGATTGAGAGTGTAGGAAACGTGACAAGAGGGGGTTCCCACGTTTCAATCTCTCTGGCGAAGGCGCCACCACGTCTGCGCTTGTGGTGTAGAGTGTACAGAGCCCAAAAAGGCATTTCTCTGCATAGAATCAGCACAAAATACTGCAAAGTATTGTCAAAATGTTATATATATTTTAAAATTACACACAACCCAGTAGAACGGACAATTGGGCTAGTTGGCCGCTCTTCATCTTGCAGGTGGACGCGCCCACACCACAGGGACGAAAGTAGAAAAAAACAGAGGTGACACGGCGCTAACTCGCAGCTATTTGTTCATTGAAATTCAAAGGAAGACAAATATACACTAACAACGTCTCACGTGGTGTGTTCATCTCGCCCAAGATAAAACTATAGAAGTCGCTTATGTAGGACAAACTGGGTCATGCCTAAACATACGTCTGCAAGAACATAAAGTCACTGAAAAATCAAAGTGGGGCTTCCAACTATGGGAACCTTGCACCACGCATAGGTGTTCACCCATCACCTGCGATACTACAGTTTTGTCACGGCATCGAGATAAAACCACTCGAGAGCTTAGAGAGCATTTCACAATAAAAGGTCTGGCGATAGATGTGTTAACGCCGTGTAATTTTTTTAACACACAAAGAGTACTTTTATCTGTGCCACTCATTGCGTAGCAGTATCTCGGTAGGCTGTGGTTTGGCTATTTATTTGCCCTTCCCCTTCAATTGGCGCGTGTACCACGATATGCGTTTCATCCGTGTAAAAAGTGACTTTTATGGTTTCATCTTGGGCATCTTATTACGTGTTGCAAGTATATATCTGTGTTTCTTTTCAATAAACAAATAGTGGCGAGTTAGCGCCACATCTTGTCTGTTTTTAGATGCGACGCTCAGAGCATCTCTTGTCGGCGGCCCTG
The DNA here is from genome assembly GCF_048455015.1 of Haemaphysalis longicornis. Classification (NCBI taxonomy): domain Eukaryota; kingdom Metazoa; phylum Arthropoda; class Arachnida; order Ixodida; family Ixodidae; genus Haemaphysalis; species Haemaphysalis longicornis. The sequence goes on along the minus strand of NW_027526361.1, from coordinate 203,568,237 downwards.
TCCTTCCTGCGTGCGTCCGTTGTTGTCCGCGGCGTGCGTCCGTTGTCCGCAGCCACTCTCGCGCTCTCCTCTCCGATAGCGAACACTTTCTCGCGACGGGCATTGGATTGGATTCGATTGGATTCGATTGCATTGGCTTGGCTTGGCTTGGCCTGGATTGGATTGGATTCGGTTTGGATTGAATTGGATTAAAGTGGATTGTGTTGGATTGTGTTGCGTCACAGCCGCGGCAGACGCACTGGCGCCGGCGCGTGCCCAGCTGAAAGCATGTGCGGCCCAGCGCGCTCTCACTCCACCGGTAGGCGGCACTGCGCGCGGTGCTGCGCATGTGCAGTACTCTCTCTCTCCGCGGTTTCCTCTCCTTCGGGCGCGCTGCGCATATATAGTGCCTAGAATATAACCGGTGTGCCGCTCTCCGGCGGCCTTTCGGTCGACGGTTGCTCTCCGTTGCGCTTGAACCCCCTCAGCGTCGCATCACACCAGGGTTCCCGCGAGGGGAGGTGGGCGTAATTTTTCTAGTTTCGTCCCTGTTTTGTTGGAGCTTCCACCTTCAAAATGAACACAAATCCTAATCATAGAACAATGACATCAGCCATAACGGCCCCAAAGCATTTGGCTTGAGTAGAAAGGGCGCGAGTAAAAGATGGAGAACTGTAGGAGCATTTATGTGTTTCGTCCTCGCTTAATGTGTGGCCTACGATACAATCGACGAAAAAATCTTGCCGAGGTCATTTAAATAGCTCACAACGATTTTCGCGGTAGAGACTTTTAAGAATGACTCTCTTTTTTCTCCGTAATTTTTTCTTCCCTTGTTGGGTAAAAAATATAGAAGAAAACAACGTCACGGGTGCGAAATTTACCTTAGACAAATAAAATGTAAGAAATGGATTTAAATCTCACCGTAAGCAATCGGTTTAACGTACATTTCTTTAATTCTTATAGGTTCTCGCTATAGTTCTTAAAGTAGGTCTAATAGGGACAACATTTATACAAAGGAACGCTGTTAAATCGTCGTCCTGCCGAGTTATTGCTACGGCGACACCAATTCAATCGCGTGTATTTAGGCGCATGAGACTACTTTATTATCTGGCATGGTGTGGAGGTCATCTTCTCGTAATTATTGGTTCGATAACGACGTCACCTTCTTTGCGCAGCAAATTGGGACAGCTTTGCGCGCTAGTGGTCCGAAAACTGAGAAAACAGCGAATGGTTGGTTCGGGTAAATTAATGCCTGGTGGAGCTTCGAGACTCGGTCAAGTTTTCTGCATGGTGTCGTCGTTACCCAACACACCCCCCCTCTCCCCGGAAACAGCAATAAATACTCGGTCATTAAAGGGATACTGAAGTGATATGCAAACATTGCGGGATTACTAGCGCAAATTGTAGTCCGGAGTCCCCAGGCCATGTTTCGACCACTCTAGGCGCGTTTACGCGATTTTATTTAGTAGAAAAACTAATTCGAAAACGCTGTCCTCCTCTCTTTACGCTCGCCCATTTTCTGTGGCGTTTTCGTGTGACGTCAGGAGGGGATGAGCTGGCAATTGGCTGCGCCACGGCTGCGCTACTGTACGGCTCCCCGGCCGACAGAGTCAGTCGGCCCAGCGTTTCGTCCGCCGGCCGCCGGCGGGTCGTCGCAATCACGGAGGTTAAAAAAAATTGCTTGGTCGCAATTCGTTCGCTTAGTTGAAACGAAGCCAGGACACGTTTGTGAATGGAAGAATGTGCCTTTCTTTACTTGGTTTGTTTGTACACTGTATCTAGCTCCAAGTCAAGGTCGCTTCACACAAGCGCTGCACATGCGACGCTTCGCTGACTGGTACGCCAGTAGGAAAATATAAGGCCTCTTGAAGGCGGGAGAAGAGTCAGCGAAGTCAATATAGGTACTAAGCAAATAAAATCAACTGATATTTTTACCGTACAGCGTAAAACTAGGGCGCGGGAAGCACTTTTTTGCGCTGGGCGAACAAGCACAGCGGTCAGCAGCACGACTACGCATCTGCGAACGCTTTTCCGTCTACGAAATGCAATTGCTAGACGTGAGCTACTGTGGAAACTCGGGCGACGCTTACTGCACGATCGCAGTACAACAAATAGTCACATAAGCGGCTTGAAATGCCAAAACTAAATAAAAGTGTAAACCGGTTGTACAATATATACCCTATATTAGCCAAGCATTCGCGTCCCGCTCCGTGGCCTAGCAGTCTGGGGCGCTAGGAATTTACCGCAAATGTTTTGCGAGTCACGAGTTCGAATCCCCGCGGGTACGTGTTTTTTTTGTAAGTTAACTTTTTTGTTTTCCGCCGATGTTTTCTATATTGAGTTCACCTTTTTTGGGGCCGCAACGTTCATGGCTACACGAACCAGTTCACAAAACGCGCGCAGGCTGGCACTGGCGCGCTAGCGAGTTCTCGTTGGCGTGCTGTTGCCATAAGCACCGACTGCTTGCAGGCAGTGGGCACAGGCCAGAATGAACAGACCCTTGGCCTGGTGCGAACACGCTTTTTACGATAAAGGCATGAGGGAGGCAAGCTCCAAATATGGGGGAAAAGCGCATGACATTTGGCCGTCTGCGGGTACGCGGAGGGCGTTCATGCACTGCGTAGGTCTCGGCTAGTGAATGCTACGACTACAAGCCGTCCTGGAAGGCTTATCTTGTGCATTTTACAGCCGACAACATGGCAGAAGCGCGGTACGATGATTACTGAGATATTGAGAATGCCCATCCAACAAAGCCATTGGTTATGTTTTACAGAACCGAAACCGAAACCGAAACTTGTGTGATTGCTAACCTTGGGCATCGTCCAATCACGGCGCCCCTCCTCTCAACGTCACAGCCTTAGTTGGTGCGGCCGCCGCAAACCGCGCATGGTAGTTTTTCTTCCTTCGCGCTTTGTAAAATAATTACCGATTTGTCAACCGGATAAACGATGAAAAGTGTGCTAATTTGAGCCAGTCTACGCAGTGCAAGCAAAAACGGGAGCTTGACAAATTCACTTCAGTGTCCCTTTAAATTAGGTCATTGCGCGGCACCACCGGCTCTGTGGTGACGCGCAATGAGTAGCAGAATGAGCGTTTGCTCCAACTTTTTGAACTGGTTCGCGGGACGCCGTTTTGCGTATGTGGTATTTCATGCAGGACGCTAATTAGGGGGTTGATTAACGTTATCGGTGCTCAGGCTTTTAGCTTCTTTCATCTTTGCAGTAATTCTTCTCTTTGGACCGTCAAACGTACACCACTCGTCGCCGCAGCGATAGAGCGAGCCACCCCGTTACGCGTTTCCAAAGCCGTGCTTGCGCCAATTGTGTCTCGCCTCCGACAGGTGGCGCCGCCAGTCGCGCTCCAGCAACGCGAGGCACGGCGCGCGCGCGCGCGCGGCGAGGTTTTCCTGGGCAAGTTCGTCCTCCCAACCACCAGCTTATAGACTGTGTTAAAATTGCGATCAAACGAACTCTACCCACTGGGGCGCTTCTTGGAAAAACTCGCAAACGCCACTGCTGCTTGTCCTTGCGAGAAAACTGCCAGGTTTCTCTTGTGAGGCTTCAGCTCCTACAAGGTAGCAACACGGTCTGAAAGAACATGTCACAATACTAGCTGAGGAGTACGCGTTTTACCAAACGAAGCCCGGCAAACTGTAGAACTTGGAGCGTACAACTGCGGTATACATGATGGCTCTGGCTTGAAAATATCACACAAAGGCACCTTGCTAACTATAGGTGTCGGTATTAAGGCATAGTAGCCCCCCACTGACACCCCCAGCTATAACCGTGCAACGCCCTGCACTTCCACGATAAGGCAGATTTCGCGGTAATTCACGTATAATATTTGTAGTTGGGTAAATTGAAGTAATTGGTGGAACGAAATTTCGAAAAAATAAAAGGCAAAAGGATAACAGTACGAAAATGAGAAACTGTATAACGCGTGTCATTTCCAAAATAATGCATATTTTGCAAAACCTTCAGTTGTATTTTTTATAATAGGGTAAATGGATATAGTTGCTACAACAAAATTTCGAAAAACTAAAGAAATAGGAAAAATATAAAGATATAGTGGGAAATGTCGAACCGCGTGACGCCCCGCACTTCCAAAATAACGCCGATTTCGCGAAAGTCCAACCTTTATGCGTTATAACAGCGCAAATGTAGATACTTGGTCGAAATAATCTTGAAAAAAAAAGATACTTAAAAATGCGGAAAATGGGAAACCCTATAACGCCGTTCGTTTCCACCATAATGCAGATATTGCGGAAGTTCTAGCGGTAGACGGTAAATTAGGGTAAATATAGGGTGATAATTGGTCGAAGAAAATTTTGAAACACTAAAAAATGGAAAAAATTTAAGAAACTTGCGGGAAATGGCGGAGGGTGTAAAGCCTGGATTTACAAAATAATGCAGACTTTACGAACGTTTCAAATGTATCTTTATAGTAGCGTAAGTGGAGGTTATTGGTCGAAACAAATTTTAGAAAAAATAAAAATTGAAAAAATATAAAAAAAACGTATAACTGCTAACCATACACCACCCTGCATTTCCACAGTAATGGAGATTTTGCGAAGCTCTAAGTGCAATTGTTAAATTAGTTTAAATGAAGGTAAATTCATTCCACGTTTGTCTGCCCTTGCCTTGTAAGCTCTGTTCACCTGCGAGTGCCAAGCAGACCACTGCAGCCGCACGGCTGCTTTCATGTTGACAGAGCACTGAGCCTGGCACCAACTAACCGATCTCAAAATGCCGACAACAGTCTGTTTTTATCTTCCTTCGACATTTTTTGCAATGACATGATGCTTTTTAAACGCTCCTTAAAAAATTCGAAATTTTAAATGCGCATGTTGTAGACAGGTCGCAACATGCATTTCTCCCGCTGTTCTTGGGTTTCTGCGCCAACACCTCCGCTTCGCTTATGCATGTTTTTGTCGTTGAAGGCAATCTCTGCACACGCCCTATGAGCTCTTTTTGTTATGAAAACATTTTCGCCTCTTTGATCACTCTCTTTATATGTATCTACACATTTATTTTTACCCTTTCTTGAAATATTTGCCTTCCTAAATGTTGTCTTTTGTATGGCTTATGTTCATGTACACAGTGCATCACTCGAAAAGGTCCTTGCTCGGATGGTGAGCAGTTTAAATAAATAAATAAATAAATAAATAAATAAATACCCCGCAGCGCCATAACGCGTCACCGAAAAGGACGAAGGGGAGCTGGCTGGCCTGATCTCTTTCATGTCCGCTTGTACATAGATCATCCTTGTAAATACATCACCGAACCATGGTCCAATATTCGTCTCATCTTTTCCTTGCCGGCCACGTAACATTTTGGTGGACGGTGCAGGGTTCAGAACACCGTGGTTCAGACTCAAACCGGCCCCGACCTTCACCCCGTCTCGGCTCATGAAGCGGTCTCATCCTGGCTCTTGGAAAGCGTCGGCCCGCCCCAGCCCCGGTTAGCCATGGACGCCACCATTCCCCAGCCTCATGTCTCCTGCCCATGACCCGCCGAGACCACACGAACTGACCAGCCACGACCAGACGTAGAGCCGACGACGGTCCCCCGCCGAAATATCCAGCGCTTTTCTCCGAGGGCTCTGGACGCTGCCTCGTGGGGCTGGCTGTGGTCACAGCTGTTCCGGGGCCGGTGCTCATCACGACCAGCACCATCCTCAGTGGCTGCATGGACTTCATTGTATATATTCCCATCGCATTGCTCATCCGCATCGCCATCCTCCCCGTGCCTCGGCCTCGACCGGGGCGGTCGTCCTCCACCGGGGGGTGATGTCAAGGAACATCTATGTGGACAATACCCCATTGCGCCAAAACCCGCAACCGAATACGACGAAGAGGAGGTGACTGGCCCGAGATCTTTCATGGGCGCTTTTACATAGATCATCCTTGTAAATATATCGACGAACTCTCGTCCAATTTTCGTCTCATCTTCGCCTTGCCGCCACGTAAAAATATAAAGTGATGTGGTGCCACTGTATCGAGGCCTTGTCTTACAGCGATCATTACCTTGAAGACTTTTATCTGGGAAACAAACAGAAAACCCCGAAACGGAATTAAAAGTTGTAGAAATGAAATAGGCGGGTACCGAAAGATGAAATTTTTACCGCTAGAGTCAGTGAAGTGTTAACTAATATGCAGAGTGATGCACATACGAGCTGGGGAGTCAAGTGGGATCTTTTTAGAGAACAAGTTAAAATAGGCGCAGTCCAAAGAAGCATAATTATCAATAAACCGGAAAGAAAGAAGGAAAAAGAAATTCCCCAACAGTTAAGTGCTCCTTTGTTGGAAGAAAGCGCGAACGCCGTGGAGTTTAGTCAAGAAATAAAAGGCACAAAATATAAACTAGAAGCCATCGATACTGAGCGCTACAGGGGAGCTGTCGTGCGAGCCCAGGCATATAAAGTGTGCTTCGGTGAAATGCTTACAAAGCTTGCGTTGCTCGACGAAAAACGTGCCGCGCCGAAAAATGAAACCATGAAAATACAGTACAAAAGTGCTGTTACGGCCAACAAAGAAACGGTTGAGCGTTCGTTCGTTGAGTATTGTGCTGAACAGCTAGACAAGCATACTCCAGTGAACGATGGCTTTAGTGCTGAATATTTATCGCTTATGCTCAACCTAGAACCAGAGCTTTGTGAATTAATGGACGCACAGATTGATGTGAAACGTAATATATAATCCAACACCTGCAAGTCACCAGGGCCAGGCGGTTTAAGCGCGTTAATTTACAAGGCTTTCAAAAGGGAGGCAGCGGTCTCTTTATTTGAAGTATTGGTGGAGGGTTACAAACTTTATTTTCTTTCGCCGCCGTTTAATTAGACGCATATCGTCTTGATACCGAAGACTGAGTAGGCAGTAAAGGCGTAAAGGCCAATTAGTCGAGACATCGTCGACTACAAAACTTATATAAAAATCTTAGCTAGATGGTTGCAAACCGTAGTTCAGTTTTTGGTAAGAACGCATCAATCTTGTGGCATTAAGCACCCCATGATAAGTACGAACGTGCACCTCGCAAGAAGTGTGTTGGAGTGCTGTGATGCCTTCATTAATCATGTGGCGATGGTACAAGTCGATCTTGAGAAGGCTTTTCACTGGGTGTCCCAAGGCATACTTTTCAGAATCTTTGAATACAGGAATTTTAGGTCTCTGGTCTCGGAGTGTATAAAGATTGCTTATACCGGATGCAAGGGCAGCATAATTCACATGAATTCGAGTGAAGGTATAAATGTTCCTTGTTCAGTCAGGCAAGGCTGTTCGTTAATGCCACTTATTTTTGCGATGTATCTCGAGCCCTTATGTTTAAAAATAATCAAGCATAAACGAATACGGGGGTTCGCATTACTGAACACTTAAGTAACTCTTCGCATACGCAGATGATATTGCCGTTTTCTGTCACGTTAAGAAGAGCATCAGCGAAAGCAAATAAAGTGGGGAAGTCCTTTCGTGGAAACTCTGGGGCTGCAATTAAATGGGATATATGATCGTGATTTTGGAACGGGAACTGGTGCTCAACCCCTCCGGTTTTTTAATGCATACAATCGAACACTGTACTAACAAAACAGGTGGGGGTGCTGCTAAACCGTTACAGGGATAACTGGTACTATTGGAGTAACGAGACCGAAACGTTTTGGGATAAAACAATAAACTGCCAAGGGAGCAATTTTCTCTTATTTTCCACTATCCAATTTTTCCACCTTCTGCAACCTTTTTTTGTTAGCCAGTGTGGTACGTGCTGCAAGGGATGTGCATGTCCCGTGCGAATGTCCAAAAAATCAGAGTATTTGCTGCCTTTATTTGGTCTTCCAGCAGGGAAAGAAGCAGTGGCTCTAATATTTTTCGGGCAATCGGAAAGGGAGGACTTCGTCTCTGTTATTTATTTTTACGACAAGTCTACGCAAGGTTTTGATTTGTGCGGATCATACAAGGAGCGAAACGTGCTACCTAATTTTGTCGTGTCATGAAGCGATATTGCTTATAGGTGAGTTAAAGAATATTTGCGAGACGTGGCTCGGTCTGTTGAATTTTTGAAAGTGCGGTTTTCTTTAGACCACTCGTGTAGCGTGTCCAGGGAGCGCCTGTACCAACTTATTACATGTTTAGTACGTGTTAGTACTTTGTGCATGTTTTTTTACTCGGGCTACTGTATGTCTTTATGCGCTACAGGCGATGGGACGAATATTTTAAGGAAGATAAAAATTATACCGGCAAAACCTGCAATGAGGTCCTTTTTTTTATCAAACTACGCAGCGAAACCCTTTCCGTAAATGCGTGGTTAGTATAAAGAGGCGTTTTTGTGCTATGAACAACAAACTGCAGTCTGTGCAAAAAGCCGGAACTATTAACCATATCTTTATCGACTGTTGGGTCCCAGTGTTCTACTGGGACATTCTGCAACGTACGGTAAAAAAGGACTTGCCCATATCACCACACGGAATTCTGTTCCTACCTTTTAAAAATGGGGGCGGTGTGCCGGTCAGTGTGATCATTGTCCTCAGTCTTCATAGTATAAGGAGGAATAGAATGGTACTGAGGATTGCAGACATAAATATCCGGCCTGTCAGGGAAAACTTCATCGAATGTGTACAGTATTTACGGGAGGTGCTTCGTGCAGAGGATGAGCCCCATGAGTTGTTGCCTACGCTTAACGATTTAGTGTGGCTTGGAAACTTTTAAAGCCACTGAGTCAGCCAAGTATGGATGACGACTCATAACAATGTGATATGCTCTGTGATGTTCTTTAAAACTGTCTCAGCAGGAAATAAACAAAAAAAGGACATAGCTTTGTCGGCAAGACGACGGGCTCTCGCTCCGCTCCTCTTCGGGCCCAGGTTCCTCATGGTGCCAGCAGGTTGTCTGTGGAACCTGGGTATAGCCAGAAGTAGCCTGTGATGTTTCTTCGTAGTAGTAGCCTGCTAGTTTTCTGCTGGTGCGGACAAGAAAATTTCCTTGGCTGGTAAGAGGTATACTGTTTCTGAGTAAAACCGTTCCGGTGCTTTTTCCTTGCGGATATTTTTTTTGTGACCGCCATGTTTAGTATGCAGCATAACTCAACTAATGGACGTGTGCCACTCTGTTTTGGCTGTGCATTTGTAATTGTACTAAGAAATAAATTTCGCAGTAGTGTTTGGACTCCAATTCTCCTGCGTACGTTGAACCATGTGGCGGACGCGGTCTCCAAAAAACTTAAGGGACCAGCTCTTCACGCCAGCAACGTACTGAAGATGTATGCGTTGAATACATAGGGCAATGTCCAAATCTTAAATATTGGAGCCTTCCTTAATACAGCGTAAGTATGCGGTCCAAAAGCAACGTTTTTTGCTTATATACGAATAAAGGTATATATGGTATTGTGATTGGGGTGGTCAGAATAGTACAGGTTTATAATGTGCGAAGTTTGGAGTAGAGCCCAAAATGTAGTCTCCCGAGAAGTGACAAATACGTAATAAAGAAGCCTCGCTCCGACCCGTTCTATAAAGGCTTACTGCATGAACAAATCCGGGAGTGCGGGACGTGAACGAAGATAATTTGCACAAAGGAAGTGCGTGGTGCGCTCAACATCTGCTCCGAATTCGCACATTTTGCATTCGGGGAATGGAGGACGTACGAGCTAACAAGAGTGGCTGTCGGGATGGTACTCCTGCATAAATGCATACAAATCACATTTTGCGGCTTGCTCAAGCTGCGGCTGCTATTCACTCGCACCGCCGATGCATCTGAAACATGCAGGGCCTAACGCGTAGCGTGAAAGGGATATGCAACAAAATAGACAAAACAAAACACGGCGTCTAAATTTTGCTCTCTGGTTTGTGAACACCACAAATGTAATAATACGACGAAGGAATATCGGTATAGATGCATGCATAGGAATAGAGAACAGGCGAGCAAAATTTTCTCATATTCATTTGTTCTTTTTTTAGCATGCTGCAGTATCAAGATTTTGCTAGATCTCTTAGCGCTTAAGCCGTTCCGACGGCATGCAGGGTTTGGATTATGCTGACGGGTTGTTTACGCAGGAATAAAATACCTTCTTTCTAGCGCCTTTTAGGAAACAGCAAAGCATCTTCCGGCTCGGGATTGTGTGGTCTTGGTGCCACGTGATCTTTCTCGGTTTTTATTAGGAAATGTCGGGCAAGTGGAGTGAGCTTGTTGACTAATTTCTCCATGCGCTTAAACTCGACCAACTTTATTGTTTTTCCTGTCTGGAGCAGACGTCTCCTTGAATATCATGGCTCTCTTTTTGTTGGAGTGGTTTTTAGCACGTAGATTTTGTAAGGTAAACTTGAAATCAACTCTCAGTGTTGTTGTAATGTCGCAATTTGTTAAATGCCGCATCACCAAGCAGCTAAGTAATTTGCGGTACAGCTACAAGGGCATTTTGCAGGCAATGTTTTGAACAGAGATGTTTTTTTAAAAAACAAAAACAAAAAACCCAGAATGTTCGTCGTAATAAAACTATGAGAAGGGTTCAGCGTTCACACCAATAAAAAAATGACCTTGTGAAATGCCGCCATTTTCGATGAAAGGGAGGCAAATGCGTTGTCGCTTTCAGTTTAATACAACACGTAAGTGAGTTGATTCTTTGTGGCTCGTTTTTTGGGATATAAGCAGTTTGTATTCATGGAAACCACAAAAACAGGGTGTGAGAGACATGTTACTAACAAATAAGTTCTCTTCAAGTAATTGGTTCAGCGAACTTCAGAACTCAATTAGTTGGCGGACACTTCCTGAAAAGTTGCTTCAGTTTCATGCAAAAATATAGAGGGGTTCATTTTCTTCGCCAGTCTCAGCGGCGGAAGTTTCAAACTCCTGGCGTTAAACTTTCCTGCTCAGTGGTTAAGTCTAAATTCTACAATAAATAAAGAAGGGGGCTTTGATTAAGTGCCACGTCAACGTCAAACAAAACGAGGAAAGTGAATATTGATCCGCTTTGAACTAGTCGCTTTGAAAACAAGAGCTAAAACAATCTCACAGCAAAGGTTACTTTGTAATACCGAACAGCAGGATAGTATTTTGTTTACACCTCCTGCATTTCTAACTGTATTTATTAAAATATTTTTTTTGTCCTTCCGTTTTTGGTAGATGCGATTCGTTTAAAAGCATACACTTGTGTTAACACACGGAAGTAGTGGCACACAAAAACACTTGTCTCTTCTGCCGTGAATGGAGCTGAAGTTGTAGGGTGAGATTTCTGGGTCATTAGGGCGCTTTGTATTTTGATATAGATAGCCCAATAATGCAAAAATAACAGAAGAAACAATCGAGATTTCAAATCACTGCGGCGAGTAGAAAACACGGAAGGCGTTCAGACAAACTAAAAAGCCGTTAAACGATGGCGACAGCAGAACTCCAAAAGTGGCAGTCTGCTATACACCGACAAATGCTTTATTCACTGTACCCAATACTTACTGCGAGGCGTTGCAAACTTATCATTGTATTTTTAAACCTGCACTGGATCACCGTCCTAAAGCACCGATAAGAGATTAAGGGATTCCTTTTCCGCTATTTTTTTATTTACATGCTCCTGGCGACAGACGAAAAGCTAATAACGTCCCCAAACCCCTTTCTACAGCAGCCCAATCTGACTGATTCGTTCTACTTCGGGTGCAGTCGAGCATAATGCGAAATAAAGTGGTCAATAGTATGGAAAAAAATAGAATGCGACCAGATTTCTTTTCTATGTATACAAGCTTGCTCGCTCAGTTTTCCTATGTTTTCGACAGTTTTCCGACAGCGTGTGTGTGAGCTTGTGCGTGCGTGCGTGCGTGCGTGCGTGCGTGCGTGCATGTTTCTGTGAGTGCGTGTGTAATAGCCTTGTGTGCGCCACCGCCACGAAGCCGCAAGGGCCAAAAGAACAAGACCGAAAAACAAAATGCGGTGGTCGTTTTTTGAGTTATGGCACAGGAACCAATTTTCTCTGGTTCTAAAGTGACAGCCACAACCCCTGGACATTTCTCATTTGCTTTACTTATACTTAGTGTATGTTGCAGTAAATGATTTCTGCAGGAATTTTTAAAAATACCAAGCTCTCCACAAATAAAAGGTCGAGCATTCTATTTCACGGCCATGGTCATACCTAGTATAAGATACAGGCGCCACCTCTCCAAAACAATTGCGCGTGCAGTAAAGCTGTTGTCATAGTTGAGCGCATGCGCGTGAATATTCTTGTAAACGCTGGAATGGCGGCCGCGCTTTATAAAAAGAGAATTAATTTCAGGAATGCTATTTGTAAGGAGTTCAGCGCAAATTCAAGGAACGAATTGCAATAAATGCACTGTGTACAGTCATATTTTGTGCGATTTTTTAGTAACTGGCATATCAGCCAAGTCCAATTTATTTTTTATTTGTTTCTTTATTTATTTATAATCTTGTTTATTTTTTTATTTATTTGTATTTATTTATTTATTTATTTATTTATTTATTTATTTATTTATTTATTTATTTATTTATTTATTTATTTAATTATGGTACGGCAAGCCTCAAGGAAGACCATACCAGGAAGACATTTATACAGGTCCAGCAGGAAGTACACCAATAGGCCTAACACTGGCCAACAAAACAAAACAAAAGGGAAACTGCACAATAAAACGTCCCACACGTTTGCACCTAACAGCCGGTTTCGTTGAATGACTCTGCACAGAACCACGTATTTATCCGGTTGACAACACCAATGCTCGATAGTAAGAAAACAAAGTAATAAAGGTAGCGTTGTCAGCCATGCCACATTGAAGACGAAGGCTCTTTGTACTTAAAACAATTAGTTTTGTTAACGAGCTCACAGATAAAAGCACTAAAAGTGTTGAAGGTTCGGCCCAATGATCAACTGGGGCATTATCCAATATTTTACAGAATGTGGAAAAGCAAACTGTGTCTGATATAGTTGAGCCCAGTTCATTCCTTTCTTTCACTGCAAGCGGAAAAGGCCGGTATTGGAATGTATCACTATAGAATGAGTCATATGTTAGTGTGTACGAGTGTTTGTGGAGTGAGAGGTGAGAATTGTAAAATGAGAAATGTTTTAAAAATTCTCTTGAAGGCGTACCTGGTGTAAGGATTTCAAGCGCACTAATTTTTCTGCGGCATATAGTGTTGGAAGACCTGGGCGAAGTAACATGCTTGTGGACGAGCCGTTACAGGTGTATTTGTCGTAGATGAAGCTGGTGGGTTTTTCTGTGGACCCTTTCTATTTCATTTATGCTAGCTATCGTCTCCGGAAGCCTAAAAACGTCGGCGTATTCCAGAATTGGGACCACTAGCGTGGTGCAGGGTACCAACTGTGTGCCATGGTGTGAGTCGTAAGCGTCATTTAAGAATAAATACTTTGGGCGCAGAGAAGTCAAACTGACGCTGCGTAAGTGTGAATCACCCATCAAATTTTCATGTTACCGTGACACACAAGAAATCTAGAAAAATTCTGAGGATTGTCTGAAGATGCGTACCTATCTTATGCCACTTGGCGAGAGTGTCAGTTCTTTACAGCAACATTTTTATGGTTTTTCTAAATTGTGTCAGACGAATCATCTCCCTTTACGCTATTATAACGATTAAAGTTGGAACTTTAAAACATTATGCAATATTGTGGAAATGTGGGGCGTTACATTGTCTTGGCTGTAGGGGTACTCAACAAAGAACAATACATAATAAATAAACGGCCGAAGCTTGCAATAAGTCGCACAAGCCTTGAGCCATAGCGAAGCTGCAGGATTTCTTTTTACGTGAGCAGTGAAGGACACATGAGCACGTATTTGTACAAGTTCAAAATTGTGTAAGAACATATTCTGTCGCCGTTTTGCGCTGTGCTAGAAGTAGTCATCGTCATATGCATCGATATCGCCGTGTTCCTGATGCCAACCATGACCTGCGCGGCCGCGCATGACGACTGCCGGGGCACAGTGGCGGATCGTAGGTGCGCGGCGTTCCTGAAGTCGAGGTTCCGTGGGGCAGGTTGTGCGCCGGCTGTGACCTTGTTGGTTTATAGGCAATGAGATTAGCCCCGCGGAGCTTTCTTGTTTTTGTTTTAGTAAAGCCACAGGGCGAGCCGTCAACGCTGGACGGGAGGCGCGAGGCACGCGCTCACGACCTCTGGGCATTTTCTTGCTCCGCGCGGTGTTCTCCAGTTCTCCAGTCTACCTAACTACTGGGCCACCCCAAAGTCCCAAAGAATACGGGTTAACAGCCGTAAGAAACAACATCTGCAGTAAATTGATCCGGGGGCCCTCGCGTTATCAAACCGGCGTATATTTGAATAAGCTGTAATTTTATTCCCTATTGCTTGAGTTATCGCATTCGGGGCACGCAGCATTTTCTTCTGTTTCGTAGCGCGGGCGATGCATTTGAGCTTGGCCGCGGGTTCTAGCGTTTGCTTACGCGGTCCACTTTGGGAGGGATGTCAACCGTGCGGACGAAATGATCCGGTCCTCCGAGTCACGAACTTTCTTCTGCAAGTTCTCAAATTCATGTAAGGTGGAACAGCCGGGTCTCCGACATAAGAAGGGGGTCCGCCAGCTCTGCTGTTTATCGAGCGTTGCGCCACTATTGCAAGCTGCGCCAATTTTTTTTTTATGTAAACGAGCCCTTAACAGTATCACCATCGAGCTCTAATTTCGCCTTTTATCAGGCACAGGTGCATGCAGACTTCTTTAAAGCTTGGAACTTAGTTCAATTTTCGGAGCATTGCCGGGTAGGTTTCTTTGTTGACGATTTCTTGGATAGATAATATGTTTAGTTTTTAAGGTCTTTACGTTTATTCAGGATGTTGTCAGCTCTAAAGTGTGCTATATTCAGAGAAACGGGGGCAGGACCCCTTTGCTAATGCGTCAAACTCAACTTTCTGTGAACCGGTAGCAGATACAGTTTGCCTCCTATATTATCGTGGAACCTACGGTGTTGTTAAAAGGGAACGCAAAACGAGCGCTCAAGCGCTCGTCCTGTGTTTGCTTTCTTCGTCTCGCGTTTTTTTCAGTGTTGCGCTTTCTGAAGGTTTCATAATGCAACAGAGGTTCGGCTTACGCATACCGGTGACTGTTTACAGATGTACGCCGCCGCGACACTCTCTAACGCCTATATTTAAAGAATGTGCAAATGGGACAAAATTTGCTGTACAATCAACGCCAATACAAAATTATCGCACGGTCGGCCATAGAAAATTCCTGTTATGACTAGCTTCACGACTTAGCTCAAGTACTTACCGCCGTCACGGAGCATAGCGCGCTGAACTTTACACGACGACGACAGCGTTAAAAAAGGGCACACGAAACGGGAGATGCGCTCCTAGCAACTGTGAAAAGTTTAATTACAAGACAACATATAAATACCCCTGCCACCTCGTATCACTTGCCAGTGCTCGTGCGTGTCTTATCAATTCATAAATCTGTTTTTGGATACGTACTCAGTCTCTCTTTCCAGCATTGTATTCAAGGTCCCGCTTACTTGCAAGAAAGCATACTATGGCAATCAGGACGATATCTCAATGAAAGGCTGAAGGAGCACCGTGCGGAGTGTCAGCAGACGTCTCCTTCTGGCAATCTGGCACAGCACTGCGCCAAGTGCAAATGCCCTCCTGATTTCAGAAAAACAAAGGTGCTCTTTAAATCACGGGACAGAGGAACAAGAAAAACTGCGAAGTATTTTGTGTGGTTTGATGACTCGCGGGTGAGTGCGTCAGTGCTCCGTCAGTCTCGTTGCTGGAAAGAGACACTGAGTATCTAGAAAAACAGTTGTATTAATTGCTAAGACCCGCACGCACACTGAGAAGCGATACGAGGTGGCAGGGGTATTTATATGTTGTCTTGTTCATTATTATTTTCACCGTTTCTAGAAGCGCATGTCCCGTTTGGTGAGTCCTTTTTTTGCTTTTATGCTGGGGTCATCGTGTAAAGTTCAGCGCTCTATGTTGTGTGATGTCTAGATACCACCTAGCCCAATACCCAGCTTTTTTGAACTTACTTACAGCCGTTCCTCTGGCTGTCTTTCTCTCTTTTTATCGGCATCGCTATGGTTATCTCTCGCTTCTTCTATGGTTGAGTCAGTGGTGTAGCTATAGCCGTTCCTATGGCTGTGTTTAGCGGTGTTCATTGACTTCTCTATGGGTGTATTAACCTCCTTCTGTAATCTTATCACTGCCATTGTATAAGGTTCTTTAGCCTTTTTATAGTTGGATGAAAACCTGTTTACGGCAATTTATTTAGCTTCCGTGGATGAGCAGCCCTAACCACGAAACATTATAGATGTCTGGAGCTTCTCCTGTGACACTTCTTCGGTGGTATGCCTCACTGCATTCAGTAGTAAATGTTCTGTTAACACTTAGGAATAAAGGGAGGAGGACAATGCGATGAATGTAAATTCTTCGGCGAAGCTTGAAAATGCAGCCACTTGATGCACAATTACAGTCAAATCTCGATACAATGAATGACGCGGGACCGCTGAAAACCGTCTGTTATTTTGAAATGCCATTGAAATGAAAAACTGGCGGCTATAAGCCGGAGCTCAAACCCAATATTTAAAACGATGCACTTCGCAGTAGACGCGTGTGCAGACGCGCAAACTATCAAATATAAGAGTTGCGCTCAAATGAAAGCTGCCTTATTTGAAGAATTATTTTATTTTCTTCTGGCACGCGCAGCACGAACGACCCATTAGGAATGCCTCTACATATTCCACCTTGCACGATACCTCATCGGGTACGTCATTGCATCGAGTAACGGAAGTGCGGGATTTGTTTACGTGCACTAAAAAATCAATGTTCGACACGACCTCATGTTCTGTGTTCCGCGAACCACAATCATCTTCCTTCGGGTCGACATCGTCACTGAAGGCGATGACTGCTCTCGATTCTTTGTTGCATTGCCGGTAGCTGCATTCATCTTTGGATCTTGCAGGAACTTCACAAAAAAAAAAATCACCCACAACAAATAAATACCTGCCCACACGTAATTATCTTGAAGAACTGCCGACCGGCCACACCCGCCAACACATCAAGAGAGAAAAAAGGCAAAAGCGGCTAGGCCGGCTAGGCTACTGCCTATTAGAGCACAGCTTTGTAGGTGCTCTAGCTATTGGCACTCGACATGGTGATGATGATAGCTACTCAAGTGGGGGAATACACTGAGAAACAGCGGTTTTTGCTCTCTTTCACGCGAGAGCTGCGACACTGGTACTTTTAGCCGAATTCCTAATACTGATGTTCGTTGATTACAATGGGGAAAATGACTTACGTGTGTTATTGTGAAATATGCGCTGTATTTAAATTCGTAGTTCTGAAATACTTTAACATTGAAAATATAGGCAATCTGGAGGGGATTCTTAAAATATGCGCAAATTTGATAAATTTGTTAATGTGGGGTTTGTAGTAACGCGATGTGACTGTATGGGTTACGCAAAGAGTGCAAAATGAATCTGTGTGCGCCCTCTGTTGCTTCTCATTTCTTTTCAGACGTGTTCTCGAAGTATACGATATAGTGTGTGATACTCTTCTTTCTTGTTTGGTATTCATTAAAACTGATTCAGACCAGGCTTAAAGCGACTGATTAAATGAAAGTAAAACCGCTGTGTTTGATTTATTCTCTTTGTTACATGAAGAGTAACACCCTACGCCACTTTGCCACCAGTCTACGGGTGCCCACATATGTCCATTGAAATACTGAGAATGCGCACTGCAACCCTCCCATTCACACTTACGTCCGTCGCTTCATTGCGAAACTGCGCGGCACACTCTTGGCGGGCAAACGCCGGGATACAAATGCCTACAGGGGCTGGATATTTCGAACATAAAGAGAACACCCAGTAGTCTCTCACTAGGCTCTAGACGTATAGCACATTATCGTCACACATGAAGCCGCAGATTAGGGGGCTAAAATTCAGACGCACTTTTACTAAAAGAACGAAGGGACAGCTTGCTCATTTGCTTCTGGAAAGTTTCCATATTTTGCGAATAAATAATTATTTTTGGTCACAACGCTGCGGCAGATCTTCGCTTGTGAATACCACAAGTTAAATTGAATGGTGTTATTTGTGGGTGGCTGCAGCATCTTGGAGTGTTTATTACTCTACGATAAGTTCAGACGAATCGCCGATGCATCCGGTTCACTGGTTCTATCTTGTGGCGGGTCCACACCGCGTACTCGTACGGCCATAGCGCTCCAGGTGAAGCCATCAATTTGCCTGGTATTTGTTGGAGGTATCCGAAGGGACTTTCGTCGTGTCCCGGAAATGAGGCCACATCAAAATTGGCTGTACCACCATTTTCTGCGCTGTCTAAGCACCGCTGAATATGCAAGTACACTAACGCAGGAGGCGTGCAATGCCACCAAGACAAACAATGCTTCAGCATTCAAGCCATGCAAGCAGACTTACGTGGCCGGAAGAGTTTTTTTCTTGGTGCCGGAGCAGTAGCCCAATGCGCACACATAATCGCTTCAAGTGTGAATAACGTGTTAAATACAGGTATGGTTTCACTTCTGGCCGCCAAGAAACAGCAGCTGCAGTAGCTGTGAGGAAGGCAAGGGCAGACAAGCGGCTACTACAGGATTTTTAGGTACCAAAGTGTGCCATAACATGCGTTTTCCACGCATTCTGGACAAAGTAAAACAACATACACCAAATGCCACAGAGATCGATGAACACCGAACCTCGATCAAAGCGAAGTTCTTTAATGAGGAAATAATCAACTTCTTTACCACTAGCGCTGTGGACGCACGCTCCCGCAGAGTCCAGTCAATGTGCCTTTTCTGATTTATAGCTAAGCTGATGCGTGTTGTCTGTAGCACGTCTTTCGTATAAACCACTGAACTCATATGAAAAGGTCGCCTACAGTCACGGCAGTAAAGGCTTTTATGTTGCTAAAACCTCTTATGCAGGTTGTGCTTATGTTCGCGAGGACTGCCGTCGGGTGTTCTCTACCGTACCATGTATGTATGTATGTATTTATTGCACAAAAACAAGAAAGGAAGGTCCACCAACAGGCGTTAATTGTCTCGCCTAGGGGCGGGCGGACACCGGACACGCGTATATGGACCAAATGCGCTATATTGTGGGATCCTTGTTCCCTTAATTCGCACATAGGCGATTACTTTCACCTGGCTTCACACATGACTAAAAGAAAGCCCGGAAAAGAGGAACGGAAGCAAAGAGGGACGGAAGCCTGAATAAAATCGTGGCGAAAACGGGCAACCCTGCCCTACGCCTTTGCACAAATGCCGAAATGAAGGCACTTCCTCGCTCTACAGGTGTAAACTTAGATTTTTGCGGAATGAAATAAGCGAAAGCTTAGAAACAATAGAACAACACAATGCATTTGGGTGCTCAGCGAAATATAGCTGTGAAGAACTCAAAGTGTAGAGGAGTGGTGTAGAAATGCTACGCATTTGAACACAATTCTTTGAATTTGTAACTATTTTGGTCCTTGCTGTTTAATTTTTCCCCGTGGTATGGACGATAGTGAACAGCAGGAGCGAAATCTGCCTGATCTCTTTGTTTCCTTCGGGCAATGCAGACATCGATGTCTTTGCGTTTTATTCCACGCGCAATATTTTTCTCGTCTATTTGTTCATGAGTTCATTTTTTGTTGTTACTTCTTTGGTTTCACAGTTCAATAACGTTGTAAGCCAGGCAAGAACGGCCTGTTTTATGTAGGTTTAGTATTCGTATTTCCCTATTTGATTGTTCTCAAGCTGTTTTGTATAACGAGCCACAAATTAAACCCCTTTCGGACACTTCTTTAAATTTAGGAAGCCCAGGAATTGTTTGGCCATGTTGCAATGTTTTGTATTTATAGAACTTTCTTGTTTAATCGTGTACTTGAATATTCATATTTAGAGGGAAGATTTGATGGGTAGGGCGCCAATACAGCGAAAGTTTCCCTGTATCGTGAACTTGTTTCTTCAACTATCGCGTTAGCCGAAATGTGCGTTAATGCGGAGCTTTCGGGCAGGTCGTAGTTTTAAGAAAGAAAAAAAAACGATGAGTAAAATGGACAATCATAATTGTTATTATGCATCTATAACAAAATGTCTCGCGAAGGTTGCGGAAAAAATATTTGTAAGGTATTAACGCGTCATCAATGCACGATCGCTTATTATGCGCTGAGAAAGATCGTAAATGAAAATGTGATATGTTAGTTGGACATAAAAGGTTTTTTGTTGATTACATAACATTTCTGTAATGTTTTATAAGCACCGGAAACGTTCTTACGTAGATTGCCCAATAGTAGTTCAGAATGTACGTGGAAAAATGTGAGTCGCCACGCTAATACTGCGCAGAAGTAAGAAAGCGCCTACACGGGTCCACTTCAACCTCAACGCTATTAAACATGCTCACACAGCTTACAGGAGCGAAGCTGCTTTGACGACGGACGTGTGCACGGCGGTGGTTCAGAAATAATCTTTTCTGGTATTCTTGCTCTGCCTAGCGACTGCAATTCGCCACATACTGGTGCGAATGCCGCCACGTCCTCGATCTTGGATGTGGACGCGACCGGTGCAGAGGAGATCGTAAAATGTGACAGCGCCAAGCTTTTCTACTGAATGGAGCCGACGCTGTTATTCCGCTTGTATTCATTCGCCTTTTTCGGTGCCTTTCATCGATAAAGACTTCTCCAAGAAAAAAAGCTGCAACTACCAATTCGCTGTTTCATTGAGAAAGAGGGTTTGACGAACAGGAGCATCCTTTCATCGAACTGTGAGCCAAGATTCCAAGCCGAAATTTACACGATTAGGGTGCTGGGTTACGTGCGCAGACATGCCGTTTGGGCACGACCAATCAAGCCGGTATTTACTTTTGTTTTATAACTCGCCCCCTGGTTGTCGGTACACTTCATGGTGGTTATACAGCTGACGTAGTTAGAAGATGCTAAGACCTATTCAGAAAGAGATTGCTTCAGTTGGTTCAGTTTCAGCATAAAATGCGGAGGACTTGATCAAAAATTTCTTCTCGTCTTCCTTCCTTTCTAACATCTGTGCCGAAGCAATGCATGTCCTACAGAATTAACGTACTCTGATATAATAGGCATAGAAATAGTCTGAAAATTTGAACGCATGCGTAATAAATGTGGTATACGTTAACCACATAATAAACAAGGAGCAAAATGGGCTCTTTCCCTACCCGGGAATTATCTGTATCATGAGTGAGGGGAGGAGATCTTCAAGGGACCAGTGAGTATCTCTCAGTACACAGCAACGGCAGATAGCTATTGTTCATACCGGAAGCAACGCCCCATGCCTACAGGACTTGGACATCTGCAGTCAGTAGCCATTTCCAGCAGCTATTCTCCCTGACCCCAACAAACACAGTATTGAAAAAAACAGAGCGAAGGTTATGCTCAATACGCAAAGTGCTTCCCCAGTGTTCAGTTTTTATTGATTTGATGCTTGCTTTTCTCTCCTCTTCTCTTTTTACTTGCTTCGATTCTCCTTCGGTTTTCAAGAGTGATTAATCGGGGACTTTTTGTTTTTGTTTTCCCGGTAACATCTGAATAAAACAGCCCATGTCCGCGTCATGAAGCCGGAGCATTGAAGGCAGTGCGGTGTGTGGATGGTTTCTTTTTAACTGACAGGAACTTAGCGCCGTTACTCTCGTCAAACAGAGATTTCGCGAGCGCCACCGCATGCATTAGGCGCAAGACACATGCACCACTGCAGCACGCGATTGGGATGCGACTGATTGTGACGACTGTCGCCACGACTAGTCGCTCGCGTGATTTTGAGGCACATGGTCCGATGCGTGCGTGCGATGCGTCGTCGGTGTAGCGCATTGTTTTCCCTTCATGGTTGCCTCTGTGTTAAGGCGTACTACGGCTGATTTAGATATCTTGAAGGGAAATCTGAGCAGGAAAAGAAAACTTTGATCAACGTTAAGCGAAAAGGAATAGAATAGAATAGAGCTTTATTGTTGTTGTCACAGAATATACGTCACTAGAATATAGTCAATACAGAAAGGGGTCCCAGAGTAATGAACTGTAGTGGTACCCCTTGTTATTGATAGCATACACCGAAATAGCTTAATTTCAGCTGCTAGAAGGAATAATACCTAATCTTCTATTACCTATCTTATACAAAGAAATAACGAGACTACGCGTAAATAGTGAATTGTTAAGATTGCATATTTTAGCAATAAATAAGGAACATATTGAACAAATAAAACACACAGCATTGAAACAACTAACACAGGAGTATTTAAACAATATAAAGCCTCCTATGAATGACACAAAGACAACACTATGGGAAATGTGGGTGTGCACCTCAAACGTCCATGTGATGGTTCGTCAAATATTATCGAAGGGAACGTTTAAAAGTTGATGGACGTGCTTGTGTTACCTTATCAGGTAGCTCGTTCTATATTTTGATTCAAGTAAAAGCGAATGTCTGTTTACTGTAGTTCGTGCGTACACTTGAAAGAAAGAAATTATTTTGCAATGAAAAATGAGTTCGGTTAGTGTTTTCTTGTTCAGCTTTACCAATAATGTAGAGAAGGTCGGGTTCATTGAAAAGGCTAAAGGCAGTTGTGGCAATGTTTAATTGTATGGTGTCAGTAATTGGAAGAAGTTTAAGATCAAGAAAAAGGCGGGCAACGGGAGCATCAAAACGACTACAGGTGATTATACGCAGTACTCGGTTTTTAATTTGCTGTGATGGTGTTATATGGGAGTTTTAAGTCAGACCCCAGGACCCGATACAATAGTTTATATGACTTTGGAAAAAAGCATAGTAGAAGGTGATTAGGATCAGTTTCTCGGAGTAATGGCGCGCAACCTAACGACGCCATATGAAACTTTCTTCATGATAAGGTTAATGTGTGCATCAAATTTAGAGAACGGTCAAGTTCAATTACTAAGAATGTGCATTCATCAGTCGGTATGATGGCGTGATTATTAATGTACACAGGGTTGAGATCGTCACTAGGATTTGTAGGCGTGCTAAAAACCACAAATTTTGTCTTAGATAGGTTAATTAACAATTGACTATTGTGACACCATTAAGAAATGCCAGCGAGGTCATGGTTCAGCTGTGAAATTACACTAGAAAGTTTTTCTTGAGATCTGAAAATGGTGGTGTCGTTGGCGTAAAAAATGCAGTCGGTTACGGATGTCTGACCATTCGGCAGGTCGTCAATATAAATAAGAAATAATAAGGGGCCAAGAATGGATCCTTGGCGCACACCTTTGTTTACGGTTTTTGTGTCAGAAAGAAGCCCTGATATGTTTACTGTTTGCGTACGATTATGTAAGTAATTGCGGAGGAGCTGTAATGCGGAACCATTTATGCCTAATGATGCCAGTTTACAAAAAGTATGTCGTGATTAGTACAGTCAAAGGGCTTAGTAGAGTCAATAAAAATGGACCCGACATATTTTTGTTTATCTATTTCGGTTGTTAATTTATCTGTTAATGCTCTTAGGCCAAGGTTAGTCAACAGACCACGGCGGAACCCGAATTGTATTGTTGTCAAGAGGCGAAATTTCTGGAGGTAGTACAAAAGCCACTATTCAAATTGGCTTTTCCACCACTTTGCTTAAGAATGGCAGAATCGAAATTGGTCGATAATTACTAATAATTACCTTATTTCCTTTCTTAAATACCGGGGTTATTTTACTTTGCTTCAGTTCGTGAGGAAATGTGGCATTTGTGAACATAAGGTTGAGGATGTAAGCAAAAGTATGAGAAATAAAATCGGCAATTCCTGTGATACAACATGCGTGAATGTTATCGAGGCCTGGGCTTGTGGTTTTGAGATTAGCTATCGTCGTACGCACTTCACTCGGTATCGTAGGATAAAGAAAGAATGACTGTGAAGCATGATGCAAACTATCCTCATTACTCGTGGCTGGTGCGCTTGGTGAATAGCTTAAGTAAGTGCTAAAAGTATCCGCAATATCTTTGGGCGTTGTAAGTACTTCTTCGCCATGCTCTATTTCTGTGGGGGCACTTTTTGCATGGATGTTGTTAAAGAAATTCTTCAGTACGCGCCACTACTTGGAAGCATTGCTACCCCTCTTATCTTATATTTATAGTAGTAATTTGTGGTTTGTTTCCACAAAGAGTTTAGGTCGTTGCCATATTTCTTGTAGCGCTCCTTTAGTGGGTACTGCACGGTCGTTTCTTAACTTTACGGTAGTCTTTTTTGCGCAAGCGCTTTAACAAACACGGTGTAATTCATAGGTTCTGCGGGCAGGAATAATTTTTTCGACAAAGTACAGTTGATGTGCAGCGTTCTATGCAAGTGGTAATCATTAAACTAAATTCAGTATAGCAACTTTGTTCGTCTTTAAGACATGTTACGCGTGTCCAGTCAGAGTTTTTGATTTCTTCGAGAAATAGTTTGTTGTCAAATATAGATTTTGAAAATGCATTAGATCTGTAATTAGGACAGGTAAAATGAAGTAAAATTGAATAGTGATCAGTGATGCTCGTACGTATGATATAAGCTTCAGGAATGCAAAATGAGTTTGTTAAAGCATGTTCAATGAAAGTTCTGGGATAACTGGGGACAGTGGATTGGTATATTGACTAAAGACTGAAAGCCCTAACCTTTAAAACAGTTGGTATACTCGTCGTGGTGTGAGTTGCGGTCTAAGAGATTAATAATAATGTCACCTAGTAACCCTAAATTTTTGTTTTTGTGTGAGAGCGTATGAAACAGGTTGTCTAAGGCTGTGCAAAAGTCTGGGAGGGAGGAGCTAGGTGACCTATATATGCTGCCGAATATTATGTTTTACTATCAACGCCGAAACATGAATTCTGCTATTTCCACCCACACCGATTCGCAGCCTTGTACTTCAAGTAGAAGGTCGTGTCTTCGCTTGTATCTAATGCTTGACAATATGAAAATAGCAGAACCACCATAAGTTGATGTTTGAGGGTGACAAAATTCGGGAGTATATGATTGAAAACTCTAAATATTCTTATCGGAGTCATTGAGCCACGTTTCTGATACTCAGACAACCGAAAAAGGATAGGGGATGGAAGATAACGATGCTTGAAATTCGTCGTGGGGCTTCCTGAGGCTGCCGGCATAAAAGTGGATTACAGAGTAGGTGTTTTAGTTGATAAGGGCGGAAGCTGTTTTGTATCGCTGTATGCCATTATGGTTGTAGTGAAGCCACAACTGATCACCGGTCGTCCTTCTACGAAGGTACCTGTTCATTTGCCATCAGACCCACGGCGGGCTTCGAGTGGCTGAAGATTTCGAGATCAGCTTCGTCCATAAGTCTAAGTACTCGGGTGGCTTTCTGTGGTCTCACGAGCCTTGATGACGCAATCATCTTTCCAGAGAAATTTTCTTTATTCAAAGCAAGAGCTTTGGCAAACAGCTGTTTGTTCCCTTGAGTGAGGTAATCGTTTACATATACGGCTTGGGCGTCAGTTCCTTGAAAGCCGATGTCGTTTGTTTGCAGGCAGGCCTTTCGCGTTTTAGAGATGAATTCCGCTTTCTTTGAACGGGAAGTGAAGCGAGCTATGATGTCTTTTGAGGCGGATTTGGACGGCACCCGATGGACAACATCAAGGTCGTCCTTTGTCAGAGGGTACTCAATTTTTTCCCCTATTCTTTCCATAGGCTGATGGAATCTTCACCTTTGGTACACGGAACTCGTTTTATTTCCACGTTGTTTTTTTCTTGAATATTGCTCAAGTTCCGCAACCCTCTTTTCTAGAGTTTCTTTGTGTGCTGCCAAGGCTTTGTTCTCCGCTTTCGGCCTCACTTGCTCTTCCTTCAAGCTTTCGACCGTTTCGTTGAAGAACGACAGGCTAGTCCTAAACTCTAAATTTCCTTGTTTACAGCTTCTAAGCGAGACCAGGGTTGGCTTCTAGCTAATATTTGATGCTTTTTAAGACAATATCGGCCACCTCAACTAACTTTCCGCTCAACGCACGTTTAACTGAGTCAAGCCGCTTGGCAAGCTCGACGTTCGTAGGCATGGTACAAGACAGCACAAGCAACTACAGCAGTGCAGCAGCAGTCGTGGCAAAAAAGGCTTAAAAGTACAGACTGATCACAAAATAAATTCCTACCTGTGGGAGAAAAAGAAACTGCTTAGCAAATGCTCCAATGTCGCGACTGCTGCTGCGAAGTGTCGATGTGTGGTTTCCGTCGGCTCTTTATAGTTCGGCTGATGGTCCGGTAGATTCGGTGTTGCTCGCCAGGTCGCTCCAGCATCATTGCTTCCAAGTCAGTCCTGCGTATGCGCAGGATCTTCTGTTGCAGTACCCGTGGGAGCAACACAGCAGCTCTCCGAACCAAATTAGGCGCGGCTATCAGGATCCGAGGAACTGTGACAAAAAAGAAACTGCTTAGCACATGCACCAATGCCGCGACTGCTGCTGCAAAGTCGTGATACGACAATTACGTGTACAACACGTTACAATAGGAGAATGACGTTTTACATTGCAGTTTATATGCTCAGTACAGCGCTGTGGGCACGTTTAACACCGATGATTCCGCTCGTCCATGGTGCTGGTACCGCTGGACACATGTTTGTAACAGGTGTCTGTATCGATATAGAAACGTTGGTTTGTTTTGTGGGCGGAGAGCGCAAGGGTCGGCGGCGACGACGGATAGCTATTTCCCACACAATAATTGGAACTGCCAATGGCGGCTCTTCGGGGCTTTGAAGAAAACTTTTACAGTTCAACCTCCTGGTTTTTAAGAACTGTGACAAAGTAGACGGTATTATCGCCGAATGTCGCCGCTTTAAGCAGGAGAAAAGCCGTCGCGACGTTCAACATTTCACTCGACTTGCGAACACGGCTGAGACCTCGTCGTGCTCCGATAACGTTTTGCCAACACAAGCTCAGTTCCCTTCGACAGGGGCAGCCCCGACTTCCGAAAATGTGGAGACAATAGTACGTCGTGAACGTGAGGCCATGGCTCCAGCCGGGGTTCAGCCTAACCAACCCCTCCAATGTGCCTGCTGTATCTTTGATACAAGCTGTTGTATGCGACAAGCTCATCCATCTCGGATTGCAGCCTATTTGCGCCGTCACTCATCCAAATGATCGTCCTGTTACTTCCTTTCAAGCGCCTCGACGCGACTATATGGCGCCGCGCTTCCGGTACCGCAGCCCACATGAATGGAGGACGCCCGATGACCGGCCAATTTGCTTCAACTGCTGCCGAGCCGGCCACGTCGCCCGCTACTGCCATAACCGCTCGTTACAATCGCGCCCGACCAACTTCCCCCGGTACAACTACGAGGGAAATCGATGCTTCTACACCAGCCGCCAGACGCCACCACCCAATTTCTTGAATCCTACCGACAGTCGCTGGTCCGGTCGCTCGCCGTCGCCCTAGACCCGTCAGTCCCGTTCGCCCCGCCGCTCTTCCTCGCCATACTCACGCTCCAACCAGGCAAGACTAGACAATGCAGCGCCCAGAGATACCGCTGCATTTTCCCGACGACACGAAAATCCTATAACAACGCTGCCTGCCGAAAAGAACTTGTTAGACGTTAAATTTGACGGTGTCCCTGTGAGTGCGCTGATAGGCACAGGGGCGCAGGTGTCCGTGATAAGTGCGCAACTTCGCTCCCGCCTGCGCAAAGTTTTGACGCCAGCCACTTCTTGTCTCCGAGTCGCTGATGGAGGAACTACTGCCATCGCGGGCCTGTGCACTGCACGCGTCACGATTGCTGGTCATGATACCTCTGTCCTGTTCACCGTTTTAGAGCATTGCACGGATGACCTCATCCTCAGCCAAGAATTCCTGTCGGACCATTCGGGGCTGATCGATTGTTCTCTCGGACTCGTCCACCTTGACCTACCCCTGTCGCCAATCACAGTCGGTGAACCCTTGCCCCGTCTGTGCTGCCTCAAAGACACCCGTTTGCCGCCTCAAGCTCTTTCTCGCGACCCACTGTGTGTATCTCCCTCTGTTCCTGACGGCGATTACGTCATTTCTCCAATACCAGCCGTTTTACTGGAGCGCAACGTTACCTCCCTCACACAGTCGCCACGATCACGCAAAATTGGACATCTCTTCCCTTCCTAAATTTCAGTTTTTCTACCCAACTTCTGCCGCAAGCCATCACTCTGGGCCTCCTCTCCTCTTTAGAGGAATTCCACGTTTCTGCATTGGCCGTCGATTGCCAACGAAATACTGGCCCTCACATTCCAGACGCGACTGCCCCGACCGAACCTTTTGCCAAAATGTTGGCCCCAGATTTGCTGCCTGCCCAAGCCGATCAACTCCCCTACCTCCTGGCTTCCTTTTGGGACATTTTCGACCTGAACAATCTCCATTTAGGGAAAGCCTCGTCACTCACCCACCGGATCAACACCGGCAGCGCAAGCCCCATTCACAAACGCCCTTACAGACTCTCTCGTGCAGAGCGGCGAATTATCCAACAGGAAGTGGATAAGATGCTAGCGAAGGATATCATTGAAAGTTCTTGCAGTCCATGGGCCTCTTCAGTAGGGCTGGTGAAGAAAAAAGATGGCACATGGCGGTTTTGCGTCGATTATGTCGATTATGGACACCTTAATGCAGTCACAAAGAAGGACGTGTATCCGCTCCCAAGGATAGACGACACCCTTGACTGCCTTCACGGCGCTAAGTATTTTTCATCCACCGACCTTCGGTCTGGATATTGGCAAATCACCGTACATGAAATGGACCGTGAAAAA
Organism: Haemaphysalis longicornis; assembly: GCF_048455015.1. NCBI lineage: Eukaryota > Metazoa > Arthropoda > Arachnida > Ixodida > Ixodidae > Haemaphysalis > Haemaphysalis longicornis. The sequence continues at coordinate 203,539,633 of NW_027526361.1, read as the reverse complement.
ACCGCCTTCATAACACCCGACGGTCTGTACCAGTTCAACGTGATGCCATTCGGCCTTTGCAACGCTCCAGCGACATTCGAGCGCATGATGGACTGGCTGCTCCAGGGCTTCAAGTGGTCCACCTGCCTCTGTTACCTGGATGACGTTATCGTATTTTCTCCCTCATTTACTACCCCCGTCGAACACCTCTCGGAAATTCTAACCCTTTTCCGACGCGCCGGTCTTCAGCTGAATTCCTCCAAATGCCATTTTGGACGTTAGCAAATCACAATCCTCGGACACCTCGTCGACGCGAAGGGGGTTCGTCCCGACCCTGATAAAGTTCGCGCAGTTCAGGACTTTCCAGCACCGCGGTCGACGAAAGTCGCTCGAAGGTTTCTCAGACATTGTTCGTATTTTCGACGCTTTATCAACACCTTTGCTGATATTGCTAGACCCCTCACCAACCTCTTGAAGAAAAACGTTTCGTTTTCGGGGAGCTCCGAGCACGCTGCCGCTTTTACCAACCTTATCTCGGTACTCACCCACTCTCCGCTTCTGGCTCACTTTGACCCATATGCACCCACAGACGTATGCACAGATGCGAGCGGGTACGGATTCGGTGCTGTCTTGCCGCAACGACAGGGTGGTCTTGAGCGGGTTACCGACTATGCCAGCCGCCTCCTTTCCGCCCCAGAGCGCAACTACTCCATTACGGAACGAGAATGCCTCGCCCTCGTGTGGTCTGTCACCAAGTTTCGCCCTTATTTGCATGGCCGCTCATTCACAGTCATAACAGACCACAACGCGCTGTGCTGGCTTTCTTCGCTGAAAGATCCGGTAGGCAGGTTGGGTCGATGGGCATTGCGCCTACAGGAATATACATTCGACGTAAAAAACAAATCTGGTGCTGCTGCAGCACCAAGATGCTGATTGCTTGTCTCACCATCCGGTCGACTCACCAGACGCTGTTGACGATGACGACGCAGTCTTTCTGTGTGCTGTATCTGGACTCCTCCACATTCCGGAAGAACAGCGCCGTGACCCAGCATTACGATCGATCATCGACAACATTAACTCTGCCTCACCTGACGCGGCGACGGGAAGGTTTATGCTACGCGATAACATTTTGTATCGCCGCAATACCCGTCCTGACGGGCCTGCACTTTTGCTCGCTGTCCCTACGCATTTGCGCTCCACTGTCCTCCAGCAGCTTCACGACATGCCTACTGCTGGTCACCTCGGCATTTCTCGCACGTATGAACGCGTACGCCAGCGTTTTTTCCGGGCCGGCCTCTACCGTTCCGTGCACCGCTACGTCAGTTCTTGCGATCAGTGTCAGCGCCGCAAGACACCAACTTCGCTTCCTGCGGGAACACTACAGCCACTCGACATCCCGGTAGAACCGTTTTTCCGGGTTGGCCTGGACTTGCTTGGCCCGTTTCCCCAGTCGACATCGGGAAACAAGTGGATTGCTGTCGCTACTGATTACGACACACGTTACGCCATCACGCGTGCTTTGCCGACTAGCTGTGCTACTGATGTGGCAGATTTCCTTCTTCACGACGTCATTCTCCAGCATGGTGCTCCACGTCAGTTGCTCACCGACCATGGCCGTTGCTTTCTCTCACAAGGCGTTGACGACATCCTCCCATCCTGTTCTCCTAACCATAAGATAACTACAGCGTACCATCCCCAGACTAACGGACTTACCGAAAGCTTAAATTGTACCTTGACAGATATGCTTTCCTGCTACGTTCCCGCTGATCACCGCGACTGGGACGTCTCGCTGCCGTACGTCACGTTTGCCTATAATTCGTCGCGACATGATACGGCTGGGTATTCGCCGTTATACCTCCTGTATGGCTGTGAGCCCACCCTACCACTGGCCACCCTCATGCCTATGTCGGAAGACCAACCCTCAGTGCCATTGGAGTGCGCCTGGGACGCCATTGCTCGCGCTGACCATGCTAGGCAGATTGCCCGAAACCGGCTTTGTTCCTCCCAAGCTAATCAGAAAATGATTTATGACCGAAGACATCGGGTGGCGCACTTCGCTCCGGGATCGCTTGTCCTCCTGTGGAAACCTACCCGCCGTATCGGCCTTTCTGAAAAACTTGTGCCCCGCTACTGTGGTCCCTTTCAAGTCTTGCGCCAAGTTACCGACATAACGTTCCAGATCTCCCCTGTGGCGTCGACGCCGTCGAGTCACGCTACTTCTATAGACATTGTACATGTTTTACGAATGAAGCCATATTTTTCGCCCTACGCTTTAACCTAACAGTGCCGCGACGGCGCTCGTTCCGCCGGGGAATAATGACACGAGGCATCACAGGCGATAACAAACTATGTGGTTATGGGGGGATTTGCCACAGGGGATTGTGCGGCGAGTTCCCGTGGAAGAAGAGGACGAGGTGTGATGGTTGTGCTTCCCTCAGTGTGTACCAGCGGCACCAGCCTCTTGCGTTTTGAATATTGCAAATACTTTTGTCTACGGCATCCTCGCCTCGTAACAATATATAGGATGCATATTTTTGATTTTGTGAGATCATTTTTGTGAAAAGTTTCTTTTTGAATTTTTTGCATTTACTGGTTTTTGAAAATTCTGTGACATTTACCATTCCGCTGTTATAACAATTAAAGGTGTTACTTCCGCCAAATGTTCATTTTTGTGGAAATGCAGGGCATTACACGATTTCCCATTTTCGCTATTATTTATTCGCATGCAGAACTTCTTTTACGAACTTTTTGTTTTTCTTTGGTTTCGGCGAAGATGTATAGGATGCGTATTTTTTATTTCGTAAAATAATTTGTGCTCAAAGTATAATTTTTTCTTTCACCGGCACGTTTCTTTGAAATGGGTACACCACGCGTCATACGGACTTCCTTTAAGCCGGCCGCTTACAATCAGCAACGCCGTGAGCAGGAACCGGGGCGAGTTCGTCTAGACCATGTCGATGCTGCAACCCGTTATAGCTTCGCTGGTTAACGACCTGTAGAGAGTGGACCACCGCATATCTTTATGCCTAAGAACCGCGTAATGCCGCTAGTATTAGGACAGTGGTGTTCACTATAACTCGACTCCAATCACGCCCACATCGCTGTTTTCCTTTTAGCACTACAGCCTTGTCGCTGAAAATAAAACCGTCAATTTGCTCTGAGCAGCCAAAACAGACCACCTGAGACTGCACGAATGGCTTGTTCAGAGCTACGAGATTCAAACGGCACCAGATGCTAGTCGACCTAGCGAAAGCTGGAAATGGGAGACGAGAATGTCCTTACGTCTAATAATATGACAAAAGCTTCAGTCCAGCGAATAAAAATAGAGCCGGCAGGCAATAAGCCGCCGCTCGTCACGCGGCGCGGGAATAGCTTCAAGCACGCCCATAACTTATCAAGCAAGAGAATGATGTTTCTCTCGTATGGACCATGTGCAGAACCCTCGAGCCTTTGCGTGCCCATTAAGGGTTATGCCAGCCCACAAAGGCCCCGGTGTCGATAACCAGGACAATTGTTATAAATAAAGTCTCTCTCTCTCTCTCTCTCTCTGTTTGTCTCCGTCTCTTCCTCCTTCTGTTTCCTTTTATATCTTCTTTCTCTCCTCTCTCCTTTCTTCTCTCTTTTTCTGTGCTTGCGTAGACGAACTGCGGTGCCACACATTTTGGCTTCCCCTCTGTCTTTTCCGATTCTGTAAATGGTCTAGAGAAAACGTGGTTTGGAAACGGCAAAACTTACTGAATGAGCCAACTTCCGTCCGCTTACAGCAAGGAAAAAAAGTGATTGAGTGTTTTGGTAAGTATTATTGACACTTTCGGCGATAAGATTTGATTTCCGTTTTAGCGGATTGCCTTGCTCGCTTCTTACAACAGCGTGTTGTTGTACGGTATTATCCTTTCTCTTTCAGTTAAAAGGCTTCCTACAAACATAATAACTACAATGACTCCGTCTTAGACTACTGCCGCTAAGCAACTAGAAACATTGTTGTGCCCCGAGCGAATGCTTGTGTCCCTGTGTACAATAAAAGGGCCAGCAGTATTGAACTTTGTTGATTATGACGCTTGACGGATTGTGCAAACATATTTTTTGCTACTTTCCCCATGGCACCATTTTAATCCCGTTTTTTCTTCCTGCTGTTCGTACATTTTTCACGTAGACTGCAGCCGACGTCAGGAAGTCAATGCAACCGGCAGCAACTCATAACCGCCAAGTAAACGAAGCGTTTGTTTTCGGCAGGCCCTTCCTTTCTCACTGCACTCCGACCCACAATACAAAGCATCATCGTAAATCTTCCCACGTCACTCTGTCGCAAAAAATATATCTGTTCCCGGCCAAAAAGCACCAAAAATCTACCTCAAATCACCGGCACCCAGGACGCTACGACTTAAAGGAGGCGCCTGGCTGTTGGTCCTATTCATCTTGCGGGCTGTCCCATCGATTGTCAACAGAAGAGAACTAACCTCATTGGTCCGGAGGTTGCGAGGAGTAGCTATCGGTATTTGTACCTACGTGGATAAATCGTTTAATTATGTTGTCAGTGCGCACAATTGGTAGCTAAGGTATCTAAGTCAAAAATACGTACGCTGGTGTTTGCCTGTCAGACATGTTGTGGTCATAGTTGCTTCGTGGTCCTAAAATGAAAAAGGGCACCACGGGAACAAAAGCAAAAAAGAACAATGGCGCACGTGTCATGCTGGTTACATGAGGAGCTACCAAAATGTTTTCATCCGATATGCGACACGATGTAGACGGAGCCTGGCAGGTTTTTCGACCTCAGTTTTTGAGGCTGACTTCCGCTGATGGTGACCAACTTGTTGCAAAAACATTTCTATCACACAAGGGTGATGTTATCTTACTGAGATTCTAATAGTTTAAAATTATTACAAAGAAAACAGAAGCAATGATGTTCAGAGCAAGCACAAAGAGATAAGGTTAAATAAGCTGCTGACAATTTCATCTGCTTGTAGAAATCGTGAGAGGACATCAGATTCTCGCTATAAGGTATTGTGATGATATGGCATGGACATGTCATGTGCAGTCTCTACAGAACTCTTTATCGTGTGCTTGAAGGGCGCTAGCCAGGTGTCGTCATTTTAGCATAATATAAGCAAAGCTGCAAATTTATCATTCCAGGTTCGCTTCGCATGTCAATTACCGCACACTTGTTTGGTGCACTAGTACACTGAAAAATAAAAACTGAATTAACCTTTTTGCAAAAGAAAGCAATGCGTAGTATTACAAATGTTTCATTGACGTCACAATGAAATCACCAGCGTGCACATTACCTTTTCTGCCTAATACTAGTGAACAAAATAGTGTCATTATTGAAACTGTTACGGAAACAGTTGCAGAAATGGTTTTAGACAAATCGCTGTGAACAAGCGTGGCGGAATATGCGTATTTTATTCCTGGTTGAGTGGCTGTTTTTTTTAAGCGAAGCTTTAGTATTTTCATTAGTGGCGTCGTTAACGCGAAAAAAAAGTTTCCGGTGGCCGAAATCAAACCTGTGTCCCTAAGCCGGCGTCTATCTGATTGCTCCATTTCGACATGGCCCATGCGGTTTGGAAAACTTAGGCGACAACTGAAGAATCTGTCACGAGAAAATTTCGCGTTCAGCCATCCTCGTATTTTGACGGAGGCGTGCATGATGTCGTCTACGGGGGTAATAGTTCATGCTTCTTTTTATGTAAAGTGTGTTAGGTTGTAAAAAGGTTTTCTGTTTTTTTTTTGAAGTGCTGATAACTGCAAACCCACTGACGTCTTTAAGAGCCGTCAGACATCCTCACGCAGTATGTAACTGCTTTTCCGCTGCTGCAACGCCAACCTTGCGTTGAAAAATAAACATTTGATTGATTGATTGAAGTACACAAACGAATTCAACTTTCTAAACTACGAAAACGTCGTTCTTACGTTCCAACCTTATTTAGAGCAACAGAAACAGTTGGAATATTTAAAATTGCATGCAAGAAGATTTCGCTCGGCGCTGTTCGAACGAAAGTCCCGCTGGAGGAACTGTGATGCTCTGGTATAACCTTCTCAGTTCAAAAATAAACGAGTGACATGTCGATCGCCAGCAGTGCATCATTTTTCACTGCGCAGCTCTTAAGAGCCCCCTCCTGTGGTTTTGCGTCGTCCCTCGGTGTCGGCTTTGTTGCAACTGAGAAAACAATGACACCCCCGAAGATAGGACCAGTAGGAAAGTGGTGGACGAAAGTAGGACAAAATTGTGACGGGGAGGGTGGTATGCCAAGGCAGCGCGCGACATGCACCGCGGCAGAGAAGCGCTACGAGATAACGGCAGAATATAGCTGGCGCTGTTGTGCCTTCGCTTATGACGCAACACTTACTGATAGGCATTAGATATGCGCCATCGCCGAGAAGACTGCAGTTCAGGTTGCGCTAAAATTTTGCGTTAGGCGTTGCTGCAATCTTAAGCCAATCTTTTTTATTGTCGAGAATAATTTCTTGAAGGTTTTGTTAAATTTAGTGCCATTGGTACACCCCAAAACAGTCTTTTGACTCAGGAAAACTTGTACCTTTCTTTTGGTAGTGCCTTTAGGCCCGGCCTCTTGGTGCACTCTAAAATAATAAAAGCAGTAGTGGGTCGAGGAAAGTTCCCACGACACAGAGTGCTTATTAAGCATGGCGCGTTTATTTCATGGCAGCAGAGTACATACTAACAAAAAAACTAGCCGCATCGCTTCGTTGAAAATGTAGTCAGAAGACAGCAGTTTCCTGACGCGCCACATGCTAGGCTACCGTCATCTCGCCTATATTCAGCAACAGTCTTGCGCGTCATTTTTACTTGCTATCGTAAACACCATACCAACGTGTGCTCTTAACAGAAATAACCCTTGTACTCTCGGCTACGTATTTATGTTTTGCCTAAAGTATGCCTCAGAATACCTAGACTATAATGATCTGAGCAAATATGCGCAGTGTTGTTTTTTTCAGAAGAAACTAGATAGATTTGATTTGATTGTAGGGTTTAACGCGCCGACGCAGCGCAGGCGATGAGGCGCGCCGTAGAGAAAGGCTCCGGATTAATGTTGACCACCTGGGCATCTTTAACGTGCGCTGAAATCTCGTCAACACGGGCGTTTTTGCTTTTCGCCTCCATCAGAAAAGCGGCCGCCGCTGCCGGGAATTGAACCCGCGACCTCGTGCTCAGCCGCTCAACGTCTTAGCCACTGAGCCACCGCAGCGGGTCTGAAAAATGGCCCCTTACCTGAAGAAACGAGATAAGGCGACAATTTTTTGGCCGTGAGGCAACTATGTGACTCGAAAGACAGACGGACACACGAACTGACGGACGGACATACAGACAGACAGGCGAAATTTTTAGCGTGAAAAATAGACTAAGAAAGACCATCATCTTCAAACAAATAAACCGGAGACTGAAAGGAAGCGAAGGTGGAAGAACACAAGAAACACGCTCACGCGGGAAAATCAATCTGCAATATTGACCAGAATGGTGGTACCCGGAGTCAACAGCTGCATCTTCATTCATTATCTGGTGCGCAAGAAAAGGAACTGCAGAAACTACTCAAATGCATGGGCCTCCAAAACGTTTGCTTTCAGCTCTTTAAGAGCCAGAATCTGGTCCTCAACACCGATGGACCCTCGCAGAGAGCTTAAGGAAGGCTTGCATTTATCTGATTATACTCATGCGTGTGACAGCCAAGGACGCGAAGGAAAGCACAAGGAAAGTGGCATAGGATCTGTGTAGGAAATAAAATTAAGAACACTTACATAAGCAAGAAAATACTGCGAAATGTCTGCTCGGAGTGAGGTCGAAACTTACAAATGTGTAAGCAATTCTATTGCTCTTCCCAATTTGTAACAGGGGTGGCTGCACTCCAGGCTATTTTCTGGTATCGGTTTCAGCAGTTATAGGATATCTGCTAGTGTAAACAGGTCTGTAGCTAACTAGTAACCTTTGGAAGGACGCAAGAGTTGTAGTCATGACCCGGAGGTTGAAAACACAACTCTTCTTCAGTGAAGGTGTTCGAGCAGGCACTGGTTAGCCTGATGGAAGATATTCCAGAATAATTTGAGATTAAAGAATTTGAGTTGGGTTGGCCGTGTCGTGCGGGGAACAAACAAACGGTAAGCCACCAGAATTTCGGAAGGGCTACTCAGGAGCCGGACGAGATGCAGGAGAAGGCCAAAAACTCTGTGAAGTGATAAGATAAGGTAATTTTGTTGATTAGAACGGCTTATGACAGAACGGGATAGGATGATTTAGAAGCCATTGGGAAACGCCTTCATCCAGCAGCAGTTTATACAAATCCATCCTACGATGATGATCATGACGATATTTATATAAAAAGAAAAATTGCGGTTGATTCCTGGGTCATAGGAATAGGTAAAATACGAATGTGAAATTGGCAGCAAAATCTGAAGCTGAGCATGATTTACGGGTCGGCGGCTGTCTTGTGGGTATGCTTGGCGAACGACGTCCTGCCTACGGGTCGCAAAGGTATACTGGCGTCATTTCCGTGATGGATATGACATAACAGAAATCTTGGAGTATTTCCGCATAAAACACTTTCTTTTAAAATATAACACCCGAAAACGATCAACCATAAGTATAACGTAATCACTAGTACTGAAGTTTGCTCCCCCGCAGGAAAACCCTATGGGCAGGGGTGCACCGTTGCAGGCCACTTTCTTCGTTGTACTGGCGTCACTTCCGTGACGGATATGACGTCACTCAAATGTTTGTGTATCCAGGAATAAAACTCTTTCGTGTTAAAAATCGTACACGTATAAACAAGCAAGTGTGTGCATGTGTACGTATGTGTGTGAGCGCTTCCGTAAGTGCGTGTGTGTATGCATGCCTGTGCGTGTGTGTCGGTTTAAGCAGCAACTGACTCAACGAACGCCCAAGGTTTCATGTCATCTCCAGGTGCGTTAAGTCACCACGCGCCGGTTTACTTTGCCGTGATTCATATCGGCACTGACCCCCAATAGAACTGCATCAGGCTGCTGGTGGGTGCATTCCCTATTTAAATAAACAGAAGTGGCTGGTAGGGCTTTCAGTCTCACATTGGGGTAGGAGGATAAGCGCAATAAACGTTTATTCCGACTAAAACCGCAGATGGTGGAGCCGTTTCTCGAGCTTCGACGTCCTCACTCCACGATGCCCGGGTCACGTGCAGCCAGCTAAAGCTGATCCTCCAGGTGTGAGCTGTCCACATGGGCATCCCAAAGCTCTTGGAGGAGTGAGATTACTCGCAGGCTTTATGCAATAGGTGCAGGGAGGACAGAAATGGCATGTGGGGGGCAACTAGGGGAGGATAAACCTCGTAGAGACGAGTTGCCTTGGTAAAAACATTTGTCTGTAGTTTACAAAGCACTGTTTCTTGATTCTTGTCTAGCTTGAGTTAAGAGTCAAGAAGCCCGGTTTTTTTCATGCCAATGGTTACATGCTTGGATCAAAATTACGAAGTCCTAATAATGGAGGTCTAATAGTCTAAGGAGAAAGCGCTACATGTTTATTAGTTTCCCCCGGAATCAGAATCATGAACGGGAACTATAACCCAGTTGCCAATATTGTATTACAATGTATTTTTAACTTAAGGTAGCAATATAAAGCTCTTCCCCGAAGAACACGTGGATGGCTTCTAACGCCAGACCATGAGTGATATCTAACGATGGATGGTTAGGGCAGTTTCCACCGTGCTTCTTTCCGCCAGGCTGTATTGTTGTTCACAGCGAATTTATCAATTGAAAAGGAAAACAAGAATATTGTTCATTCACTTCCATTTTCTGTCTAACATAGGCGCTACTCACATTTATCGCAGGCCAGTTGCAATGCTGGCTCTGCATATCGTCGTATAGAAAATTTTTGAAGAAATGATAAGGTATGGTAATTTCCAGGAGAGTGATTGGAAGCACATAAATAAAAAAATGGTTTTCTTTTACCTTTGTTGCCATTTGTGGCACGTAGGAGTACTGTAGGTTCATGCTGGAAGAGACCACTGGATTTGGGCTCACCAATTAGGCTCCGCAAAACTAGCGTTAAAAGTTTCTCCAACAAGACCTCCCCGATTTTAGGTGTCAAGCATCGTGTCGCGATCTAAAGTGTATTGCGGTTTACATCAAACCTTGTGAGTTTTATGAGATGTTTTGACAAGTGCTTATGTTTTGTAGATGCGAAGCATCTCATGCTCGGGGCTGTTTCCCTCCCTCCCTCTTTGTCGTTGTCGTTGTCCGCCGTCCGCACTCTACTGCGCATGCGCGTATCTTTAGCCCCGTCAGCGTTTGGGCTGACGTCAGAGCAGTCCACTATAAAAAGAAATGTTAGGTGGCGCCCGGTTTTGATTCTACGACTCTCTGGCCGCAACAGGAAGTACGTGGCGCTCTTCCCACTGCGCTACTAACCGAGACGGGAGCACGAGCAACGAACGCCCCTGATGTCCTTCACTCATTCAAACTACGTCAACAAGATACTGATACAACGAAGGCACTCGAAGCTGAAGGTCAACGGAAACGAAGAACTTAAATTTATGGAAACTCCAGTCGACCCAATGGCTGCTTCGCATACTACTCAGGGTTCCCCTACGGGAAGGTGGTGTAATTTTTTCATGTTCGTTGCGCTCAGAATGAACTCAACGAGTGCATTCGCGCTCGAGTGGTTGCGTTTGCATATGTATTTATGTGTTTTCCTAGGGGGCGTGTGTTCGTACGCGTCTTCGTGCACCCCCCGTAACCCGCTTTTTCCCTCCTCCCTACCAAGCAAATCTGTATCATGGACAGTGCTGTGAATCAGATGCCCTATCTCCAAAGGGAAATGATGACGACGCTTCTTCACGGGTTAGCCCCTATCCTTTCTCTGGATTCTCTCAAAGCTCTTAACCTCATTAGGCGTATATATGGCGAACATGCAGCGCAGCTGTCTTGGGGGGTGTTTGGCGAATTTGCTCGTCTATCGCTCGCCGTCAGCCTTAAGTAATATAGGGGCGCCGAAAATGTTTTGGCGTAATTTGGCCTCCAAACACTTATAATTTCTGCCGATGATCACAAAAAGGAAGTAAATGCGCACCAAACAAACACTTTTTTTTTCGAAAGAAGTTCTGTTGTTCCGCTTAGACCAATTTATTACAGGCGCTACGTTCGTAAATGTGTTTGGGCATTTCTGTCTCGCACTTTTTGTTAGCACGGTTCCTCGTCAATTTTTTGTAGTCTCGTATCGCGGCGTAGTATTACCTAAATCAGGATTTTTGAAACGGAACAAATGACAGTTTGGTTTTTGTTTGTACATACGCAAAAACTAGAGCTGCAGCTATCGTTCGGAGCGTGTATCCTGGCAGCGGTTGGGAGCTGTGTCGGCCATGCGAGCTCCATAAATGGACGCAACTTCTTCAGGGGAAACATTGCAACTATGAAAATTGTTATATTAACAAACCGAAATAAGAACAGATTTTATGAATTTTAATAGGGCTATTATAATCATTAGCCTTTTTATGATTTATAAGAGCTTAGCTATCGGGCTTTAAAAGCCAAACTCTTCAATTTACAAGAGCTCAACATTAATAATTTCCGAAATCCAATTCCCCAACCGAAATAGGTGTTGCCAACGGAGGGCGGTGTACACTTTCTTGAATTAAGCCATTGCGAACCTCGCATCTCAATCATGTCTCTGTGGTGGCCAAAGTACGCAATTGAGGAGGAGCAGAGTGCCCTGGGTAAACAAAAGCAACGAAAAATAATTCCCTTCTGCTAGTGTGCTATATTGACGTTTGTGAGAAACTTTCTAGAGATGCTTTTCTGGCAAAAGAAAGAACAAAATGCCACTTTTAACATGAAATAGTCTTCTTCCAGGGTGATCCTTGGTGCAACGTTCGGTTCAGTTGTGAATTAAAGTTGTTGTGGAGATGTAAAAAAAACGGTGGCAGCACTGCTAACAAGGTCTACGGGTTCTCTTCCAGGCGTGTGAACGTAACGTTGACAGCGCGTTCCCTAAACTTGTGGCAATAAACAGCAATTCGTGGTCATGTATTAAGGAAGAATATCTGGACTAATGCGTGTGTGTATATTATTGAGGTTAGTGATATGAATTGACTCTAAGTGAAATCAATTTTTGGTGTGTGGACTGCGTTTTTCGCTCGTATTTACCTGTGGCGACGTGTTGCTTCGTTTTTCATAGAACTTAACGAATAAACATGCGGTTTTTGGGGGGCTGCCATTTGACTTTACTTTGCATTGATATCTACGCTATAACCACAATGCAGTAGTCGACGGTTTTTTTTTTATGCTCCAAAATTTTGGACTCGCTAGATATTCCGGACTTTCCCGAGGAACGGCGAGTTGTCCCATATGAGTAATCTATATGAAGAACAAATATTTAGGAGAAAATGAAGGAAAAAGGTCGATTTTTTGGGCAAATATTACCGTACAGAGGCATGATGTGATTTCAGGACGACGCTAGTTTTAATCCAAAGCCATTTGTCTAGGTCCGGATTGGTTGGGGCAGGGCTTGATTCCCCCCGGGTAAGAAACTTTGATCTTCGAAACCTCAACTTTGCATGCAGTTCGCGGCAGAAGCAATTTAAAAAGCCGAAAACGGGTCGTACGTGGCCGGTTTTTTGTTTTAGACACCCCTTTTTTGGGGCATCGGGTGTCACTCACTTTGAAGCAACATCATCATGAAGCTTGTCCTGAACCATTCGCGACATCTTAAGTCTTATTTAGGTGAAATAAAGTTCGTTTTTGCTTCTCGCCGCATTTTCGAACTGCTCTTTTATCTTGACTATTTTTCGTTCCCCTCCACGTCCTAAAAATAGGCCGGCAAACTTACATATAAATCGATAGGATTTCAATACATTAGTTCAAAATAAACAACCAAGAAAATGTATCCAATCTCAAGAAACATGATAAATAAAACGCCGAAGAGTACTTTTGTGGACGCGAAAACCCAAGGCCCAAGCGTGTAGCTATGTGGAATAGTGCATGGGGGTCCCCAAAACTTCCTGACAGATCTCTAAAGTTGCTATAGCGTCAGCTCCCTTTGGAACCCTTTTAATGCAATTGTTAAATTTAATGTGCACGTTTCATCATTGTTCTTGTGCTTCGATAATCAACAAAATGTCAGCGGTCCCCGCCATGCTGAGGGGTGCAGAACACCAAAATTCGCAACGCACTTTTTTGGCTCCAACAGAGCGAACAAAATGAACGGAAAAAACTTGAGGAAGCAGCAATGGCTCAAGCAGGTTTATCTTTCGCGGACGTTCACCATTGAAAGTTGGCTTTATAGAACACGGAGGTTGCCTAAAATAGCTACAAGGAGAAAATATTGGCTTGGTTAATTATTTCTCTGCATGCCTTGAGCAACCCGGCTGAATCTCTTGTCTTCAGCTTTCCTTCAGCTTTCTCCTTCGCTCTGTTTTTCTCTCCCCCTCTTTGAATCTTTTGTTCGACAAAAAGGGCGTACGCCCCCCATTGAAGTATTTATAGTTTTGGTGGACGCATTTCGAGGAAACCGTTGATTGAACCGTTAAGCAACACTGACAGCTTGTCACGCCAAGGTATTAGCAGCAATTTGGCGTTTGGGTAACTCGTTCTACCTCAATTTTAATGAGCCCTGTGCTCGATCAATGATGTTCGGTTTGCACTTACAGCAAATTTTCACGCGCTAAGTGGGTTTTAATTGTTTCTCTTCTAGACGGTCCTACACAAAAAAATACAGCTTAGAAGGTTCGGTGGTGGTTTGGGCGCTCCTTGGAGTGCACAAAAATTTTGTTCTAATTATGCTGTGGTGGCTTCTTGGTTTTTGAAGGTCTGAATTACATCTAAACGAAGTAGCTAGCCTTCGGAGGAGATGGGCAGTATAAAGAAGTAAATGAAAACACCACGTAACCACTAACGATAAAAAATTTCTGGTAGCGTTAATTACAAGCTGGTTATGAATAACAGAACAGTGCAAACGTGTACAGGCTTGCAAAAACGATCTAATTTATACTATCTAATGCTCTAAAAAGACGCTCGTTTGCAATGCGGTTGAACCTATACGTACACGGTGCTGAAAATCGGCAAAATACGACTACAAACAGTGGTTTAGCCTAACCACTGATGAGCCCTCGGCTAGAAAAAAAAAGATGTCATGCATAAAATGGTTTTGGCCGTTGGACGCTTACAGTTTCTTTAATTCATATTGTCTTTGTATTTGAAAAGGCTGGCGAAATAAGGCGCATGCAAAGCGTGCACGGGTCTTAAAATGCTGTGCTTAATAAAATATTCTGATTCGATGCATTTAATGCTTTCACTGCACTCCCTTTACCCGAGTTTCAAGTGCATAACCAGAAATGTTGTTCGCTTCCCCGTTCTCTGCACACAGTGTAATCGTGCGGCTGATGGAGATTTTCCAAGTATTGTCGCCTTAGGCCCAGGAGAATTGACACAGTGAATGCGTTCTAGGCACTTACGCTCGTTGCGAAGGCATGGCTGGAGACTATTTACGCCATCGATCAGCCTAAGTAAATGCCTTAAGGCTTGTGGCCAGATGTACTTTAGCCATGAAGCCACGCGAAAACGAGGGAATTTTTTTTAAAGCAAAGCTTTTTACCTCTACCCCCGAAGGGTTCCTTCGCGACCGGTGGCGTCACCGGAAAACTGCAGCGAACAAATAAAAGAATTTACTGGCACCGCTGGGCATCGAACCTCGAACTAATAGACTAACAAAGCGAGAGCCCGATGTCTTACCGATTTAGCTACGAGCCCACTTTTTTTTTAATGCATGGAAATTTTTGAAAACTTAAGCATACAAGACACTTAACGCACAATATAAACACTAACAGACAGCAAAGCGAAAGGACATCAGTCAAACAAAGATCAAAACTCAGGCAAGCAAACACACGAATCCAAAGGAGGCAGCCACTCTGGTGGATCACTCTGCGCAGCATAAACGCTCCGCAACAACGCCGCCTCTTACAGAAAAATGCACTTGGTCGGCCTAGGGGGTTCCGCATGCCGATCAGTCATGCGGCACTTCCACAAGCTAAACAATCCTAGGAGAACGAAAACGTCATATGGCACCCGGTTAACATCTTTAAATGGCAGGAAGCGAATGGTGTACGGGGTGATGTCAATGTCCTTTTTTAGTGTCCGCTGCAAAACGTCCCAGAAGAACACAGCGTCCCGGCACAACACAAAACAACGATCAATTGTCTCTGGTTGATTATAGAGGCGACAATTGTCCGACCAAGGAATAGCCATTCCTTTTTCGCGCAGCCATGTCTTAAAGGGGTCCTGAAATACCTTCCGCCGATGCGTGGATGTACATGTAACCAAATAAAGCAATGTATTAGCAATCTCCTCCCGCAAAAATTTTGTTGAAGCGATGAGTATTAGCTGAAAAATCGTAAATCAAAAACCGCGTATTATCGTTGCGCCGCGTTTCCTCTTCCTTTCAACTTACTCTCCGCTGTTGACGGCGAGCGAGCCTTCCCTCCCATGATGCTGCGCTCCTCGGCGGTGACGTACTTCCGCTATTGCGCTGCTCACACAGCCGTCTGCTACGGGCAAGCTTTGTTGACACCATGAATCCCGCTCTCCGCTAAAGGCTGGAAAAGCGAACGAAAAATCTGGCGGCATGTGTGCGGCGGCCTGGCCTTGCCCTTTCGCGGTGTACGTTGCTGCAGAACTTTGCCACGGCCGCTGGATGAGAGCGCACGTCAGTGCGCCTTTCATCCAGCGGCCGTGACTTTGCTATCGGCGGCACGCGACTCTTTATCGGCGGCGAACTCGCAGCCGCACGGGGAGGATCCTGCGCTCGCTCCCTTGGATGCACAGCGCAGTGTTTATCCAAAAAGCGCCGTATCAGATGTGGCCCCGCTGGTGCCGGGTCTTATTTTGTGGCGGTGGTAATTCCTGGCGGCGGCATGTGAAAAAGACATTTTAAACAGATACAGAAACCGTGCACAAAACGCCAGTTCAGCGTGGGGCGACGCGTGGTGGAGAGCGGCAATGTTGGCAAAACATGCTCCTCCGCGGCTCTGAGCTTTCTAGCGCTGGAGCGAGCACCATTTCTTTGACAATATCAAACATCGGTTGCCCTAGAAACAAGGCACAAACCGCTCTAGAAGTCAGTTACGGTTGCGTGATCCCGGTTCAGCTTGGGGCCCCACCTCGCGGCATATGGGCACTCCAGGCATACTACTCACTCCCATTTGGAAGTGCGAGATGCGTTTGGCATTACAGGAGGCGATGGTGTGTGTGTTGTGGACGCCTTTGTTTCGCGATGAAATGCGACGTTGTGCTTCTGCGTTTGGATAGTGCTTCCCATGGTCAGGATTATCTTTATCAAGCGGCGTACGACTCAACCTCGCATGGCGTATGTGCAGTGTGCGTGGCTAAAAGCCATCTCGGCTTGTGCGCCAGAGTTAAGTCACTTGCTGTTCGTCCCCGCAAACCGCGCGCGAGGTGAGTGCCGAATTTACGAGGGGCAGGAGGAGGCAACCCATCGTCTGTCAATCGCGGTTCGGACTTGCAACGCATGTTGTGACGTTGTGTTCGTTCGAAACGCATCTCTGGATTGTTTGGAAGTTGAATAAAATGCATGCGTCAAACCCGGGCATTCGGCTCACGGCGTTCTCTGCGATTGCAAGAAAGAAGTGCCACGGGGCTTCAACGCTTTCTTTATGGAACATACTCAAGTAAGAGAATATTCATGTCGTGTTATGGCCCTGTTGCATTCAATACAAACGGTTAAGCGTTTGTTTACACTTGTTTCGTTTGTCGTAAAATGTCCAAGCACTCCGGCACTCCGCTGGCAGATCAGCCGGCGAGCCGACGCTGAGCAGACGACTCATCTCTTTGCCGGAAGTGCGTGAAAAAGCCGCCCAATAGCAGGATGTCTAGCTCATGACGAACATCTGGGAATCGATGATGTAGACATGTGAAGATGGCGGCGTCCAAAAACACGAAGGTAAGGGTGAGAAAAAAGCGACAAACTTTGCAACAAAAGTGTGAGCTTTCCGCTGCGCGTAAAATAGTAATACTGGGCACAGATGATGTTGACGACCCAATCTAACGATTGCGCTAGTCAATTTAGTGTGCTCAAAACGCCTTTCAGGGCCCCTTTAACTGGGAGTGTGGAAGAATGGAGCTTGAAGAAAAATGTTTTTTGCATTTGGCGGGATACCCGTGCTCATTACGCGTTTTAAAACATTGCTTTTCTGGTGGCCTAAGTAAGGCTGGCGATAAACATGCATCGGGAATAGACTTTCCATAAGAGTGTTCGTCATAGTTTTCCTTGACATGCTGAACAGATATTCCAAGGAAAACCGCGCGGTAAGAAAGGTAAATGACTCCACGACCTCTTTGAGAAATCCTCATGGAGGCCTCGTATTGACTTCGCCCGTACATACAAGCAAAAAAGGCAAATGGAAACTTATGCGCTGCTGAAGTGCAGTTAGTAAAAGTGGGTGATGAACCAATTTCTAGAAGAAAAAACGAGACACAAGTTTGTGCACAAACAAATGCATGAGCTCAACACCCCCTGCCTTTAAAGGAAGAAACAAGTTGTCCCTGCGCATATGTTCCCTTTGAGAGCCCCACACAAATGTTGCAAAAACTCTATGTAGGGCCTGAACTTTTGCTCTCGCACAGTGAAGCACTTGAAGCACATAAAGGAGCTTTGTGGCAAGGAAGACGTTACACACTCTTGCACATGCAAACAAAGAGAGGTCGCGTCCATTCCGTGCCTGCGATGCGTGCTTAACTTGCGTTAGCGCTCATGACCAATGAGGCCCTGTGTTCCGTATTTGAAATAACGGCATGCCGAGGTACTGAAGTGGGGCGCTATCCCAAATAATACCAGCGAATCTGGATGGTTGTGTTCCCCATTGTCCGATCCAAAATCCCTAAGTTTTTTTCCATATTGACATCCGCTCCAGACACATCGCAGAAATGCTTGGTCACTGTAAGGGCTTCCTGGACACTTCTTTTGTCAGCGCAAAAATACGCTATATCATCTGCAGAAGCAAGCACCTTAACTTCGCACGATTGTAAGCAAAAACCTTTCACTCTTTGACTCTGCTGAATGCTGAGACAAAGAGGTTCGAGGTACAATGCAAACAGCAACGGTGACAGGGGGCAGCCTTGTCTGATAGACGACTTGATCGCAATCGGCTCAGACAGAATACGATTGACGATAAGCTGTGTACTGCACCGATCATAGCACAGCTTCATGCCCTTATATAACACATCACCTAAGTTGACTGCTGCCAAAAGTGCGAATAAGAAATCATGAAAAACCCGATCCAGCGCTTTTGCAAGGTCAATTTCTATTAGGGCCACCTGATCTACCGAATCGGACACGCACTCCAACACAGAACGAGCGATATGAATATTTGTGTGAATACTCCTGCCCCGAACACCGCTAGTTTGGTGGGACCCCACTAAACTAGTGATTACAAATTGAAGGCGCCTAGATAAAATTTTTGCCACAATTTTGTAGTCAACGTTGCAGAGGGAGATTGGTCGGTAACCCTCTACATACCTTAGTTTTTCTGCATCCGCACGTTTGGGGATTAGCACCGTGTGTCCTAAAAGCGAAGGCGGGGAGGGCGGGTGGTGTACTCACCAAGCACATCTACGGGTTTACGCCCTGCCTTCTCGCGGAATACCACGTGAAAGCGTCACGCGACCACTCACGCCCGTCTAGCGGCCCTGTGCGCACCTTGATCATGTGCTAAGAGTTAAAAAAAATTAAAATAAGCTCACACCAATGCACGACATCTCACTTCTAGTACGCCAATGTGTTAAAGCCTGCGGCCTACAGTGTTCACGTAAAAAAATCACAGCCCCTTCTCCTCCACCCTCACGCCAAATCAACGAATACATTCAAATACTCCTTGATGGCAAGGCCATCACTCCAAGGCCCAGCATCAAGATCCTGGGCCTACATCTCGAGGCTAACACCAAGAGTGACGTATCCTTGCAACGCCTAAAAAAAATGGCGCCAATCCACCCCGTGAATGCGGTTGGAAAGTAAAGCTGTAAACGGCACCCATAACGATTACCAATGCGACGTCACTTAAATTCTCTCACATCGCTCTACAAATGGTAAAACCAGAGAGAAGTGAAATGCACTTTACCACACCATTTATTACTTCTAAGAGATGTTCTTGGTAAAGTTAAATCAATGCATGATGCATGAACGCTGCTTGGTTGAGTTGTATTGGTGTAGCACAAGAGTGGAAATTTTTTTTATAATATAAAGTAAGCTCGAACCCGGTGTTAGACGATCTGACTTCTCCGTCTCTGCGCCGCGGACGGAGGCGACGAGATTTGCGGCAGAGAAGGAAGAGCAGGAGGAAGAAATACTTCTGTTCAGATTTCTGATCGGCCCAGCGTGCAGCCATGGGGAGTGATTCCTTCTTCTGTGGGGCCCATATGCAGTCCATTTCTGTGCATTCGATTGATTGATTGTAGGGTTTAACGCGCCGACGCAACGCAGGCGATGAGGCGCACCGTAGTGGAGGGCTCCGGTGTAACTTTGACCACCTGGGGATCTTTACCTTGCGCCGAAATCTCGTACACACGGGCATTTTTGCTTTTCGCCTCCATCAGAAAAGCGACCGCCGGGGCCGGGAATCGAACCCGCGGCCTCGTGCTCAGCAATGCTACGCCTTAGCCACTGAGCCACCGCGGCGGGTCTGTTTTCTGTCCACCCGCTGTAGCCGGGTAGGTAGAGAGGGCCTGGACAGCAGCATCTCCCATTGCTCTTGTTGGGTAGTTGACGGAAAGAGAGGAGGGTGCTCAGTGCTAAAGTCACACACCCCGATTACGGGGCGGAGTGCTGCTACTTCTGAGCAAAATTTACATTCAGCGTCGTAGCTGTGGGAAGGAGCCCGGATTGTATGAGCCGTTGGGTAGTTTGTTGTTCTCTGGAAAGGTGAGGGTAAGGCTAAGGTACGGTCAGTCTCAGAAGGCGATAATGCTGCGTTATCTGTCTGAACGTGACAAGAGGGTGACTGTCCTCGTGCAGCTCCATAGCGCGAGAGGTTAGTAGGCTGTTTGAAGGATCCCGGATTGTATGAGCCGTAGGGTAGTTTGTTGTTCTCTGGAAAGGTCAGGGTAAGGCGAAGGTACGGTCTGTCTCAGAAGGCGATAATGCTAGGTTATCTCCCTGAACGCGAAAAGCGGGTGACTGTCCTCGTGCAGCTCCATAGCACGGGAGGGAAAAGCGCAGGCTTTTAGGGTGGGCTTATTTGTTGCCCTCCATTGAAGAGTGAGGGGGTGTCCAGATTAGCTGAATGAAACCGTTTGGGGAGTGGTTTTTTAGCACGCGCAGTGCAGGTCAGGACACCCAACCAGACTGGTAATTCCATTAGGCTTGCTGGGAATCGGTGACTACCTTCCGAACCCCTGGTTGAGTGAGAGCCAAGGTTATGGCTGCCTCTTCTGCTGCCGTCATTTCTTGGGTCCTAAGCGAGGTATGCGCAAGGAGGTTGGTTCTGGAGGTATCCACGATGATTGCGTATTGCTGCCCTTGATGTTTGGAGGCGTCTGTGTAGATAACTGCATGATCCCCACCGAGGGTGGTGTTTAGCGCTTGAGCCTGCGCTTTTCGGTGACCCTCGTCATGTGAGGGGTTTATATTTGTAAGCAAAGGGAGCATCTTTAGTTTTAGTCGCCAAGATTCTGGGAGTACGTCAAGGGAAGTGACATTCTGGGCTGCCGAGCCAATCTGGTGAAGAATGCGGTTACCCGCCGCAGTTCTGAGTCGGACCTTCTGGTTAGAAATATGGCCTTGTATCAGCACTTCCACCGTGTTGTGGAGCCCGTGCTAAGCAGCCTCAGTGTGGACGCACTCATGAGAAGACCAATGGCCTGCCCGACCGCCTTTCTGATCATTATAGAACGCATCTCTATGTCTTCGTTGTCGACAAGAAGACAGGGGGTTGACGTAAGTAACTCTCGAGAGGACAAAAGCTTCAAATAATTGAAAGGTACCGGATTCCTTTAGGTCTCGCTTCTCCGCCATTTCTCGCCCATGTTGCAGTGTCGTACGGTAGCAACCCGTTACTCTTCCCTTGCCTTCTCATGATGCTATTATTCGATTTTTATCCACGAGTATTTTGACCAAATGGGGTCTGCTCGCCGCTGCTCTCACATGGTAACCGGGATTTTCGGCAGAAAGTTCCATGAAGAACCGAGCTAACATTTTTATGCTTGTGCTAATGCATTTATGTAGTTTTTCTGCTGGAGTTGCGGCCGACATCCCATTATTATGAAACCGGAAATATCAGCCTCTCATTGATATCGCCTGTAGTCCACTCGAAACGCAATACACGAAAGTCAAGTTTCTGTAATGGTAATAATGATCGTGTGTGAAATAAAAAAACAATGCATTCGCTTCATATCGTCGGAACCAACTTTGTGTACATTGCGTTATGCAGCAGACATACCCCAGATATCGCCATTTGGGCATAGTCGAAGCAGTTTAGATTTGGAGAGAGTGTATGGACGTCGAACTACGTCGACCGTTCAAGGCGAAGGAAAGCCATAGAATGCCGTATCAGTAAAGCACTAAAGGGCATAATGGATGTGCAGTAATCCATTCCGCAAGGAAATAGCTTCTGTGTATGGTAAGGTGGTGTGCTGTGGGTCTACTCGCTTCTGAATGGAATCGTTTGGTGTTGGACTTGATTTTGGAAAGCTTCGCATTCCCCCATCGCGGTCGTTTGGACGGAGGGGTATGTGGTTTTATTAATGGCCGGTGTTGAATAGACACATGGCGTTTTACAGCATGGCACCGTAAAGTTGTCTAGAACAGAGAAAGTCAACACCTTTAGCGGTGCTTGCAGCAACTTTGGTTAGTTTTGTGTTAATGGGATAACCTTCCGACCCATCAAACGTACTTGCGCGGCTGTTACGTATTGGCAGTTATGAATTTCTGTTCTAGCAGTATTGATGACTAACTGGAGATAAATATTTCGCCCGTGTGGTCTGTATTTGCGTACGGCTAAAGGCACTCGCTTTTCATGTTGAATTATTTACGTTGCATCATATTGTTCCGCTTTTCCCGTTAAGAGCCAGCGTGTACTTGCACGCAATCGAAAATAATATTTACTGTATTCGTTTATATTTTCAAGTAAATAAATCGCTAGATCCTGGTCCCCGTCTACGAACTGGTGATTTTTGCAGCGACAAATGTTCTAGCGGGATCTTTCAGTGCCTCATTCTGCGGCAACGCGTCATTGTATTGTTGTCAGGTCAAGAAAATTGCCGCTCGTCTAGTAAAAAAAAAATTAAGGAAGCTCACACTAACGCATAATACTTGAAGTTGTGTTTACGTAGAAAGAGGATTGGGAGGAAGCCCTCAAAAGCGGCGACCTCTCTGTCCAACTCCTGGCCGTCCAGAGGGCCTGCGAAAGGGCGGAGGGCCACGGCCTTCCGGTTCCTACCTTGGAGGGGCCCGCCACTACAACCCAAACGTAGTTCCTCAGGACCAAATATAAAAGGTTCTTTGTCTTGTCTGTAGCGATGCTGTACGCAACCTTCACGGCAATTACTATGGTTTAGTCCACGATTGCAGCCGATTTGCTTCTTCTCCGCTGCCGAAACGACCTTTACTGCATCATTGTTGCTATAACGGTGAGCTTCCTTCATTTTTCGGAAGTGGTAATTATTGAACATCTTTTGGAGGGGCGTATGCTACCACGGGTAGTTCTCGTGCAGAGCAAGTGTTGCTACGATTACGGCGAACGCGGCAGTCTTTCTCGTTCCGAGCAAGTGTGGCGACGATTACGGCGAACAGTGGAGTCTTTTTTTTTGACAATGTTGGCCACTCTTTCTAATTGATATTCCTGGTTTGACAAACGTGCTGCGTCGCGAGGCACGCACAAATGAGCGGTCGGCATTTTCTTGGTTTTTTAAGCTGCCGGGTGGTAGTTTTTTGTTTTGTTTTTGTTGTTGTTTTTCCAAGTCTTGCGGGGCATACCCACGCCGGGGATTGGCCAGGAATCGAGCAAGAAGGAAGCTAATTCGCACGCTCACAACTTAAAAGTAGATACCTATCCGTTGGCATCCAGTAACAACGCGAGATTAGAAGAATTGGTTAACAATTTGATTTTGATTTTGAAATTTGCGGTTGATTTTGAAAAACATACGCGTCGCCGCAAAGCACGCACTCGCGTACGCGCGCTCTGCATTTTCTTGGTATTTTTAACTGCCGATAGGAAAAGTTACGATTTACTACCCCCCGCGGCAGCTCAGGGGCTATGGCGCTGTGCTGCTGAGCACAAGGACGCGGGTTCGACTCCAGGCCGCGGCGGCCGCTTTTCCGATGCAGGCGAAAAGCACAACGTCCGTCCCTTCCAGATTTCGGCGCACGTTAAAAATCCCTAGGTGGCCAAATTAATTCGTAGCCGCCCACTACGGTGCGTCTCACCCCTGTGTAGCGTCGGCGCGTTAAGCCCTACAAATCAATCAATCAAAGATTACGATTTGCTTAACAGCGTCGCAGTTCCAACATTTGTGCGATCCGAAGGTTTTTTGAACTCATTTCAAAATGTTTACACGTGCCATTTGGCTGAGTGGCCTACACCTGGGAGATTTTAGTGGGAAATGTGCCCGTATCGCCAAATTCTCAAAAGTATGAATTCGAACCGTAATAGCAGTAGAATAGCGCGTGCCAAGCAACACCGGAACTTGATCGCACGTCATTTAGAACAGGTGCACACTAGCCGCGCAGAACCTTGATTTTAGGAAAGCTGTTGCGCGTGCCAGTTCGCCTAGGGACGTAATTCGCGCCGTATGACGAGTAAACGAAAGGGGTGACCGAAACGCATACACGGTGTATCAGACAAGAAGTTAGTAAAAGTTATTCGCCCCCGAAAGCAATGAAGTAAGAGCGACGAAAGAGCCACAAATAAGCTGTAGCAGTAAAGAAGTTGCTACCACCAGGCTTCCGTCTTCAAAGCACGTAAAGACAGATAAGTGGCCCGAGCAATGTTTTAACAGTGTGTTTTCTGCTTAATATGTTGGAAAATCTGAACGGTTATTTTGGAGGCTTTGCAAGAACAAAAATGAGGGAATTGTGTATAAGAAAGAAAAAAATAAACGTTTAATAGAGCAGTCAATATTGCTTTGTTGACCGACAGGTGGTGTATCTCCTCAGTCCAGGAACCCTTGGGTTTTGGCGGCCTGTCTCGCCCTGTCTGCCAGAAGATGGTGACCCCGGGGTGGACCTGGTCATCGCACCCGGTTAGTGCTCAAACGAGGGATTGGGATTAGGGGCAAGGCATCATGCTTGGCAGCAATTACACACCACGCGGTTCAAAATACATAGCCGTATGCTTGATTAAGAATTGTAGGTGTACAATGTACAAGGTATCGAGCGTAGTAACGTACCTTGTGGAAATGTTTGGCAGGAGCTGTCGGCAGACGACCATGTCTTCGGGGAACTTGTTCAGATGTGAAGGTTGAACGATTCCTTTTTTACACCATTGATGGCAACTTTATTTTATGTGTGTTCCGATCATTCGAACTCAGATGTCCTGCTTTTCGTAGTGTTATTTGTTTTTCGGCGGTGCTGTTGCTAATGCTGTGCGACTTCGTTATTTTACACGCGCATGAACACATAACTGTTGCTGTACTAAATTATTTTAAACTTTTTAAACTATGCACTTTTAAACAAAAGAGAACAGATATACTGCCTATGTAGATGCATTGATCATGGGCCCTCAGCTGCTTCATGTATCGTTTCGGGGTAACATTTAGCTGCGGGATTCCTAACGTTCAACTGGATTGATTGCTTGATTGATTGCTTGCTTGATTGATTGATTATTTGATTGATTGGTCGATTTATTCATTCATTAGTTGATTGATCGATCGATCGATCGATCGATCGTGCACATAGCCCCTTCAGTTTTACGTACAGCTCTCTGCGCTCGTGCGGGAGCAAATTGCGCCATGTCTTGAGATCACCACATCTGATCCAGCCGCCAACCACAACACGTAGCCGTGGCTTGCTTCCAGTCCCACGCGCAACCGTTCGGCCCTTTAGCCTCCTTTTCTCTCCGGGGCTCTGCACCGAAGTAATTAAGTGCGAAGATCCGCCGCCCACTGAGCGGCTGAACAAACTCCCGCTTCCATGCTCGTTAGCCAGTCGCTTCCGAGAACTCGTTGCTCTGTGACATAGATTGCTAACGGCTCTCCAACTTCGCTAGCAAATAGGGCTGCGTACATAAGAACGGTGCACGAGGTCGTGTTTTTACGAGAGGAGTTCTTCGTACGAGTTAATGTACTGTCCCGGGGTTGTTTCAATGGCTCTCCGTGGAAAAGGAGAACGGAAAGCACCAACTTGTGTTCGACGAGGCTAAAATAGTCGCAAAAATAATGAAGCAAGATGTAGCTGAAACAACCAACGTATAGTATACTCAACTCGCGTGCGTTCACTTATATGCGTGAAGAAGTATGTTTTTACAAAAACTGTTCAGGCGCGAGTTGCAGGTTCAATTTTATTCGGTTCTTTTAATTGCTTAACACAGCATCATGCGAAACTGTGGCAGGAGTGTTAATACACTGTGGTAGGGCACTATATACAAGTATATGCACCCTAAACACCTTCAATCTGCAGTACCACTCCCCAAGACCTAGAAATGTGTTCTAGCCTCCATAATTTATTTGCTGCGCTGTACTTATTAACTTGTGTTTTTGCGCGTTACCGAAAGAAATCAATGACTTACAGTTTAACATATCTACAAAAGGTAACAAGCCTCTACTAAACTTGGTTGCACATAAGGGTTATTGGCCATTATATTTGAAAAAGACCTGTATCTTTTTAGATGTCACTGCAGCGGATTGATATTTGGTCTCAAAAATAAACAAAATGCAATGTTTCATTCCAACAGGGTGTCGAATCGGAACCAAACCGAACCGAAAACCGGAACTAAAACCGGTATTTTTGCCGGAACTGACCCTGAATCGGAACTGAACCGAAAAAGGAAATAACGGTTAACGGTTCATGCCGAAACGGTTCGACGCTCCTTTGTTGATATTGCACAGTCAATGCAATTCAGGCCTTTTTTTCTTTCAAGTACAATCCACTTCGTACCCGCTCGCGCACTTTCCCCTCCACACAATCGAACACTATCCCGCTCTAGTAACAACACGGGAAATAAATGAGCACCAATGTTGCAATGGCCTGTTGCTGCTGAAAGCGCAAGCGTAGTGCAAGCTGACCAAACAAAATGTCATTCTCGGCAGCTTGAAGTGGATATAAAACGACTTTGCCCTTCCCTAGCTGCGACTTTATTGGAGCAATCAGGCTGCAGGCGTGCTCCACTCCGCAACAGCGAAAGCCCACACCTGATGTGTGCAAACTTTTTGCATTTTATAATTTGTTTAAAACGACCGACACCTGCAAATTGTTAATACTTGACAAGTGTGACCGCAGGAGCTGCTCAGTGGCTAAGACGTTTGCTGCTGACCACAAGTGGCCTCGATCTCCTTTCCCCACGACCGGTTTTCTGAAGTAAATGGAAATCGAGATTGTTGGTGTATCGCGAATTTGAACCACGTTGAATATCACCAGCCTGTTAAATAAGTCTGTTGGCCTGCAACGTAAGCTGCGCCTCGGAGCAGAGATATAGCACGGGGCATCAAATGCCCCACTTTTTATGAAAAATGTGTTTACACAGAAAACAACAAAAACGAAAAGGCCAATCACGTTGTTTTAAAATATTCGCAAAACGTGAGTAAAACCGAATGAGTAAAAAAGCACCGAAACGTGGATATTGCTCCACATTTTTCTTTGCCCTGCCTTTCACAACCAAACGTGTCATCAATGCGAAGGAAGCGAGTGCCGTGGTCAGTTTTTGAGGACAGCGCAGTGCACAAGTTTCGCTTTTTTACAGATACAAATAAAAACCAATATGTCAGGGAAAACTGTTAAGGTTCGCACTTTATCCCTTGGCATGAAACTGCAGCCCTCGACCCTGTCTTTGAAGCAGAAACAATAATGAAGCAGATGACCCGTGCAGAAAAGCAGGCTGGTACCTGACACTGCTCTATTCGCCCAGCGATCATTTTTTCTGACTGTACGGCAGTTTTGTCTCGTTCAGATCTGCTTTTTTAGAAGCTGCACTTGTACTGACTGCCCAACTCGCTACATTACTTCTACTGCTACTCCTTCCGGAGTAGAATACTGCTGTGGACGAATTAAAAATCGTCTGCCCAAAACGTCCCACCGTATAGTCCGCGCGTCAGATTTCCCTTTCAGTTTTTAAGAGCATACTCAGATAAAGGATTCCGCAATGTAGCACCCGGAACGATGGCCGGGGTTTAGGCGGTACGATGACATACTGGTTGTAATACTGATAATGCAGTGACTGAGCGTTAACTAAAGCGCACTTCTAACAAAAGTGTGGTTAACACATTCGAAAGGGTGACAGCTAACAAATTATTAAGTGTGACCAAATAATCTAATTCACTGATAAAATTTGTGTGCCTGTTGTAGAATTTTTCTGTTTTGTTACAAATATAAACGATGTGCGCCATTGGTATTAGGAGCTGGTATTTGAACGCGCCAGTACACAGGCCTAAATTTAAGGCTTTAAGGTTAGACTGATGGGTGATTCCATAGCGAAGATTGCGATTTCAACAAAAAGCAAAGGGCAGAAAATATATTTCACCGTCATATCTCTCGGCGGTGACTTTATAAATAGCCAGTCGCTAGGACAACATAATGTCTGGGCTAGAAAGTAGGTGGTAAATTGTCGCAACTTCATTTGTTTTCATAATATCTTGTAATTGTTTAATGTTTGCTTTGCATTGCACCACTGCCCTTGGGGAACGTCAGCATTCTGAATTTTCGTTTTTATTTTGACTGAACTGTCGTTGTAAACTACTAAATGTATTTCTTATTTCAGTGGTAATTCAACTCATCGAACCGGTTCCCCAACCGGTTCAAACAGTTCGGTATATGATTTGGTCGGACCGGAACTGAACCGGAACGAAATTATTTCGCCTGAACCAGAACCGTAACCGAACCGGTATTTTTTTTCGGTTCGACACACCGCATTCTAAATAATGATGGTCGGTTGAACTTGTACATCAATGAGCTCCAGTAGCAGCGGGCTTCAATAACTTGTTCCGTCATTTTGCTTTAGTTTCTCGGGAAAGTATCTGCCGCCGTACTGAACAGCAACATTTTATCACTTATATATGACACCATTGCGTACAGACCCTCATGATGCATAATGTCCAATAAGATGCTAGTTAAATTACGGCAAGGGAAGCTGTGTTCGCGCGGGTTATAAACTCTGCGATTCAATATTTTAAAGATTTTGTTTCTTTCGGTTTATAAGGTAAATTCCTAACAACTAACTCCTTTAGGTTACTGCCCCATTGAAAAAAATACTTTTAACTTAATGAAAGTGTCTGTACACTAAGTGGAGGCAGTGTTCTAAGAACATCTTTGCACGAAAACAAGTATAATTTTTTACTTCTCTGCCTACTGCTTATGTTCATCTTTTTCCTCTTCTTCCTCTCGTCATTTTTTGAAAGTGTTGCTTTGTGTTACCGTACCCTGAGTGAGCACAATGTGTCTGCCATGTCCCGTCACAGCCCATTTGGGTTTCCGCGGTGTTGTTACCCAGCTCCCGGTGCCGCCGGCCGGGGACGAGGTTGCGTGCCTGGCGAACTGTTTGGAGGCGAAAGTTTCATCTGTTCTGACTGGTGAGGAGCCACACTGTAACTTACAACTGTTTATTCCATGGCGTGACGAAAAGCATAACGGCGTTAACGCACTCTGAGAAGCGAAGCATAAACACTGAAAACAAGCAGAGAAACAGCTCTGGAGCCCGGTTCACGAATTCCCTGGCTCACTGATCATAGCGTCTGCAGTTTTTATGGGTGCAAATCCAACCGTAAAAATGTTGTAGACGGAACGAGAGGAGTAGGATTTTTAAAATGCTAAAGCTTCACATTTAGACGTGGAACTCGATAGCGTTATTTGCCCTTTCACACGGAATTAAAACTGTCAGGCGGTGAAAAGGTTCCGCTCCTACCTGCACGCCATGTGTTGAGGGAGCGCCTAACGATTCCGGGGGTTGTAATTCAGGAGCTCGGAAGGTGGAACTGCGCTGTGGAATAAAAACGAACGTTATGGTGTTTGCCTCTGGTATAGTACTGCGTGCTTTTTAACGCAGACGTCCGCCGTGAAAACCATAACATACACCTAAGTATGCTATTCGAATGTAAAAAGAACTGAGAGAAAATTGCTCGAGCACTGAAGTTCTTTCGCATTGTTTGAAGTTGAAAGCGTAGCTGTTACCAGACTTCCTTACAGCTGGTCGAATTTGCGTCTCTTTCTACGCTTTCGTTGCTTCGTCTTCTGACGGGATTTACTTCTTCGGGCCGACTAGCTGTACTCGAAGTGATGTTTCCCCCAGAATCAACGCTCTCTCTGGCTGTCGTAAACCTGTACAACTCACGTGCCGCCATTTTCACATGTCAGCGGCTTGCATCCGACAAGCCTGTGGCTGCTACCGAAATACACGTCAAGAGAAACGCTACAGACTTTAGAAGTCCATGGAAGATTTCAGGAACATAGAGAAACCAGACAGAGGCTGATTCAGACCCCGAGGAGTAGGACACTGCTTAGCCAGCTGTGTTACACGGAGCAACTCAGAGCGATGTCTAAGGCAGCGGCCATTCCTGATGACATCCGCTGGAAGATACATGCGGCTTCCATACCTAAAAAAGATGGGCCTCCACCTCCTTCAAGGCAGACGCCAAGCACAAGCGGACTTTATACGCCGCACGTTCTCCTCCAAAAACAACACAGCGTGCGTGAACGCAGCCACAGCAGATACAAGAACGGCTGCAGGGTAGCTGTATTCATAGACTCAGACCTTTATATAATCACCTGTGGCTCACTTCGTCATTGTACCACGACAGACGCTGAGGAGGTGTCGCTCTGACAGCAGCAAAATGCTTCCAGACAGGGCGATCACTTACAATAGTTTCCGAGTCCCAAGGGGCCTGTAGACACTTAGGAGGGACCAGTAAGCCACCGCGCACTCTCTGTACTTCTATAGGCTAAAGCCGACGTACCCCAACACCTGAGAATCCACCTAAGTTTTAACACAGGGTCCTGCGGGCCCGAGCGCAGTCGGGAATACAGGGGAGCATAGAGGCGGACAGGTTAGCTCGGGGCTACACTACAAATAGAGCTCACGGCGATTCTGATCTCAAAGAACCCACGCCAGTCCCCATAAAATACTTGGCCCCACTGGTATACTACCGGGGTATCCGGAAAAGATAGCGCCCCCCCCCCCCCCCCCCAAACCCGTGACGAAGCAGAAGCCATTGACTGAAGACAGGTGCAGACAGGCGCGTTCCAAAACATAAACATGCTGAGAAAAATTACCACTCTCGATATGCAGACGCATGTTCATTGGGCCACAAAAAACCCACCCTCTACCTCACCCCATGGGAATGCCAAAGAACAATGGCTGTCCACAAAATCAAAAGCCTAATGCGGATCAATGGTAGGAACTGCCGGCCAGTGACTGCAGTGACGACGAGACTGGTGTGATTGAGCGGGGCACACAAGGGAGCAGCGGCCGTTGCAGACCTGGAACAAGGGTACCACCTCTGCTGACCCCGTGGGGAGCTGTAGCACGCCGTACGAGACCACCCCAGTGGAGCTCCGCCCAACCGCTCAAAAAGACAAATAAACGTTTTCTCAGTCCCAGTCCTCTGTGGCAAGGTGCCGAGCTAACGCAGTGGTAACGAGCGCAGATCCTTCGCCGAAGAGCTGGCTTCACATCCCGCATGCGCGAACCCCGATTTGCATTTCTTTATGCTCTAGCGGTAATACCCGGCGATGAACGGGTGGGCCACTATAGCAATGACAGCAATGGAAAATACACTTATCGAGTTATTTGTTTAAAATGGGTGAGTGATGCCTATTAGTCAAAGTTTTGTAATGGTGAACATTTGCTCCTACGGGACGCATGTTGTTGAACAAAGTTGCAGTAGATGCGAACACGCGCAAATTGAATCGAACTTTCACATAGGTGTAATTTATAAAAATTCCCGCTCCCCCTTTAACGCGCGTTAGAATAAAATCCTGAAAGTTGTTTTTGAATAATTGTAGGGCCAGCACTTGCAAGTAAAAACAAATTATATATTCCATCTGGCCGTGTAGTTAATAAGTTGTTTGTTAAAATACGTAATTTTACAAAACATCGATTTCTCCTATAACATGGGTGTTACGGAAAAATGTTCTAAAACAGTGGTTAGATGCCTGTATATGTTGCTTATATAAACAAAAACGAGCTCTCTATCTAAACTGGCCTGCGATAAAAAAATTATCTCAAAAATTTTTTCACCGCTTTTCCCTCCCTCCCATTTGGCCCCGCAAGTTGGCGCACCGAGACGTTTTGCCATGCAACACTGCGGACGACGTCGGCGTTCCTCCGATTCGGAGCCCTTAACGCAAACTGGGATATCGCAGCTGCTTATAATAGTGAGGTGACGCGCTCGTTTTGACGACTGCAATGACGGAAGCGTGGGGACATGACCGTGAAGGGATTGCCGTCATCCTGCAGTGCTGAAGAAAAATAAGCGGCAAGTCACACGAGGGGAGGACGCGGATCACTGAGAGGCAGCCACAACCGAAGAGCCAGATAGGCCAGGGGAGAACGCCGGGAGGAGTGGGCGGATGAGTTTGGAGAAGCGCGGCGTCAAGTTGAAGACTCGAAGCTCATTGGGCTTTCGGAATCTCAGCTCGAGAGGGGTCTACCTGGCGCCTTGGCATACTCGAGCAGAACCAGCGCGAATTCAGACGAAGATAGAAGGAAGTAACCACAAGGACATCCGCTGGTCTAACAACTGAATTTTGAATGTCAGAAAGGGTGAATCTAATTACTGAACACTAACAATAAAGTAATAAAAAGACAATGTGCATGAGCAAACAAGTTTCATAGGTCACGTTGATACCACGAGAATATGTGCGCATGTTACAATGAAGGCACACGCAGATAGGCAATCTCTTTAGGATGGAGACACGTCCTTGTTTTGCTTACACACAGAATAAATTGTACAGAATAAAATGCAAGTTAGCTTTATAGATAAACCATTCTTTCTCTGGGATTATGGCCCCAGAAACGTTTTGCTGTGTTTAACTGCCCGCCGAATGAACGGGTAGAAACGTCCTTCCATTTCAAAACAAAGTAATGGCTGTAGCCATCGTTACAACCATTCGCGCCAGAGAGAAACCGACCTTGTTGCAAACAGGGCCAGGTTTCGAGAGATATCCACATAGCATGGCGTCGAAACATTCCTTTTTTGTAAACATTAACAAAATGCCGGCGTTAATACGCCCAACTATCATTGGTTGCCGCCCTGTGCATTTGATCTTCGTGAAGCACGTTCTTTACCTTCCTAATGCATGTTTATCTGTAAAGGTCAGCAAAAGAGGGAATTTGTAGGTCCTAAAGCCACCGCACGAACTCTAAAAATGACTGTGCATTCCAATCAGTCAATAAGTTTATCTGACTTTGAAATTACGACTTCAGTTCTCTTTAGGCTTAATATTAACTTTTTGTTTGTTCACGTGCAGCATTCCTCTGCACTTATCCCTAAAACGTCGCAGTGTGTCGTCATAGCCGACGTCAGCAAACTACCGCTGGTTAGAGTAAACAAACGTTCGACAAATTACGCTACATGCGCCATAAAGGGGAGATAAACACAAAATACAAGTTTGTTCAATTCGAAAGAACTAGCCTTCGGAAGCTCACTCAGGTCTATTCCGGTCACAAAAAGCGTTTTTTCAACCAAAAACGCCGAAGAAATATTGAAAACCTGCCAAATTCTCTCCTACAGCCACGTAATATTAGCAGGAGTGAGTAGCGTGCTATTCGTGAGCCCTAAACCCATAGTTATATGGGTGTTACTGTAACGTTGGAATTTAGGTGGTACAACCAAACGGAGGTAGAGGAGCCGCAACAATCGCCCAGTGGCTAGCACGACGGCAGCCAGTCACACAAACAAGTTTATATGATGTCATAGAGAAGTCGCCGCAAAATGGCTGGGTACTCACCGATGCTTTATACGTTTTCTATGTGCACGGTTGTTTGACTTTTTGCGGCAAAATTGGTATCGCAGTTATCAGGACAAAGCAGACTTTTTCAACTTGTACTTCGTCGTCAGGGTCCAATTAAAGCCAACACCTTTTCGAATAAAGGTTCCTGTGACGGCATTATTAAAAATATTTTTTTGCTGTTTTATTACGTCACTGCAATCAACGTTCGGTATAACCCACCTTAATCGAAAATTATAAAAAAAATGGCACGAATCTCCTGGCAGGCGTACGTGCGGAGCCGGAGCACTTCGTGCCAACAAGATTCAGTCGATCGCTTACACCAGCCTACTTTTTAATAACTTGAAATACCCTAACACTCGTCCTGTGCGCTTTCAGGCAACTGTTTGCGAAAAGTGGCTGCTCAGTTTAACGGCTAGAGATGCCGTTATTGCGTTAATAGCTACAAAATGGCGCTTAGGTTGATAGCGGCTATTCCTGTTGTGGCCGGAATTACAGCACCAAAACTAAATGTAACAAAGAATAGTGTAAGGGCGAGTTGATACTGTCTTGAATTAAAATTTCGCGCGCGCTTCATACTTTACGAGGACCAACGTAAAGGAAATTAACAAGCCATACGTTGGCGCGGAAACTTCTAACTAGTGTATTCAAGGTGCTGATTTTGTTATGTAGGTACGCGATATGGTAGTGTGGGGTACAATCATGGTGCAGACAAAACAGGTCAGTGCTGTAACATGCTGTCACATTCTCCGAACCATAGGGTGTGAGGGATGAATGAAGCTTTCAACATACTCTCGGAGGCACCCACAGGATGTATCAACCTGCAATCAATAGCAGTTACCGATGGGGAAATTGCAAAGCCCAGAATGGAAACAACAGATTGCTCTTGCTCACATGCGAAAGCTGGTATTTACTGTAACTTGTTTTGTTCGCGCTATATGTACCCCACACTACGATATCTCGAAAACGGGCGCGGAAAGACGTAGACTAAGAAGAGAAATACACAGGACGACGCACAGGACATAGCGCGTCGTGCCGTGTATTTCTCTTCTTAGTCTATGTCTTTCCGCGCCCGTTTTCGAGATGAATCAGCACCAAATCGCCCAACTTGCCGTCCTGTTACTACGATACGATATCGTGTACATATACGATCCAACCAGCGCTTCCAATAAACAAGTTTCAAGTTCGCGCCCCCAACAACTGGTTTACTCATTTCCCCGTCTCTGAAGCATGACGCGGGCGCAAAATTTGAATTGAAGAAACAAATCACTGCAAAGATTACGGAATGCAAGAAAATATCACCTTCTGCCAGTCGAAACACACTGGTCTTCCCAAAATTAATAGGCTTCGCCTGATACTTTGCATGTCATCTGCAATCTATTACCTTTGTCTCGTGCCTTGCTTTGCAAGCAACACGACGTTTAATACATGCAAAGACAAAAGACTCAATTCAGGAGCGTATAACGAAACCGAATGTCACTTAAGAGCCCTATCACCTAATAAAATCCACCGTGTATTTAAACATGAAGACACGAGGCGTAAATATTATGAATTAAGGTGCTGTTGAAGAAGACGTCCATCAAGTTATGGTTATCTGCACGCGTTTGTTCGCAAGTTCTGTCTCATGCACAGGCACCTCATGATTCCTCGTTGACCCGGATAAATTGCTTGAAATCTTGTTTTTCAAGAAGTTCGCGCAAGAATACACAAGAATAAATGTGGCGTGTTAGCAAAAACAGGCAGCACTACTCAAATCAAAGGCTTTTTTTCTGAAAGCCATTGTTTTGTTTTCAGGTGGTTTAGAGACAGATACTTGAATGTCACCGCTCGTAATCTTAGAGCGTCACTGTAAAGAATAAAATGGGCGCTAAAGAGACGACGACGAAGGAGGCACAAAGGAAAAAAATTCCCCGCATTTCCCCGAGGGGAAGAATGTGAAAGTGCGAATGAACAAGTTGAATTTGCGCGGTTCGGTAATGTTCGCGAAAGAGATATCACACACACACACAACTACAAAGAAAGAAAGATGCATTTATTCACAGACACCTATTTGTGTTGTCGTTGTACTTGATTGCTAGAGCGGATCTCAGCTGTGAAATTTCGTGTCAGTACTCCTTTAAGCAGGTGCATTAGCCCTTATCACGCCCGATTCTTGGCCAATCCCCCACGTGGGTATGTGCCATGTCAGCGGCCAGGCAGCGCGC
Source organism: Haemaphysalis longicornis (assembly GCF_048455015.1). Lineage (NCBI taxonomy): Eukaryota > Metazoa > Arthropoda > Arachnida > Ixodida > Ixodidae > Haemaphysalis > Haemaphysalis longicornis. Next base: position 203,504,383 of record NW_027526361.1, on the reverse strand, counting down.
GCCCATCTCCCCCGTTGCCAGGGAAGACGAGGAGATTCCTAGCCAATCCCCCACGTGGGTATGTGCTATGTCAGCGGCCAGGCTGCGCGCGCCCATCTCCACGTGCGCGGACATCGCCGGTGGACGCAGGTTCAGGGTCGCTTAATAAGTGCATTGCACTTAATATAGAGGCGCCGTGTGCTTTAGATATGTCTGTTATGTCTACTTCGCCTTCATCTGTTTAGCACCGCCTTTATTCTTTCCAGTGAAACATAAACCAACTGGCTCACGAAATTTTGTTCAATCACAGCCGTATGCTCTTGTTACTGCAATAACTTTTTTTTGTCTCCTAAGGTCTGGTATAGGGGCATTGGACTCCTCCGCACCTCACTGATGTCACAAAAGCGATTTGCCTTTACGAGAAGATCTTCTTCTAACCTCACTACTTGGCTGCAGCCAACCATCGCGCTATAGAAGCATCGCGACGTCCTTGGTCCAACTGTTAACTCAAAGTGCAATTCAGCAGCCGCAAGATTTATGCGTTCGGAGTGTAACATTCATCGCGTCAAAGAAATATTCGGGTAAAATAATGACTCTGATGCTATGTTTTGCATTACGAAGAAATATTTTCAAGAAGTGCGCTTGCATTGCAAATCGGCGCGCACTAGGAGACTTAAAAGAAAGGCCAGCCCTATTCTATGGACGGGCTTTACCTCATGGATGGATAAGGAGCGAGCGCTTGGGGGACTCGTTTCCAAACTTCACTATTTTTATTCTGTCTTCAGCTTGTAATGCTCCACCTATTGTGCAGTGGAAACGCATATATGGGCGAGACCGTAGCGCATTTGTATTGCCTAAACATTCATATAACCATAAAATAGAAGCATAGAGTAGTGAAGGGACGGAGCGGCGTCTGTTGATAGCTTCCAGGAAGGGTTCGCGTTTCCTTTCAGTCTTCACAAATCTTTCGCTCTTTTTAGGGTATATTTCTGCTTTTTGTATTTGTCCCATACCGGGAAACCTAATGACAAGATAATGGGTTGGAAGCGCTTTTATTTGTACACCTTCGCTGTTTATGTTCATGCATTGGGGTTTTGAAAATGGCGTGCAAAGATCTAACAGGTTTTAAGAAACTAAACCTTTATCACCCAATTGCAGCGGTTCGCAGCCAGAAATGCTACAGGAGGGGCACTTGTACATTGCGGAAGCGAAAAATGTAATTACGAGTCGACAGAGGGTGCGTGCTTGATCCCTCTGCATGAATCGCTGAACGTTCAACTGCCCTCAGACAATGTATTTGCGTGCATCGTCAAATTAACAGAATATGTATTTAAAACGCATGACTCCATGTTTCGCCTAATATGCATGATACACAGGGAACAGTCTTTATTTGCCTAAACAAGCTGAGAAAATACTAGAGGGAATTTCCATGCCACACACTCAGCAGCCACGGTACAGTGGCTGCAAGGACGTCTAATGAATCTAACATCTGGCACGAGTTTTACCAGCGCGGGTATTCAGAGGCTCAGCATTTAGCACAAGTTACACGTCACACTTCCTTGTCTCCAGCACACCATAGAGAAAACATTATCCGTTGATCTTCTATACAATATGATCATTGCAAATTCAAAATGGAGCTTAAAGTGCTGATGGAACCGCTATGCCGGGAGTGAAACCACAATAAAAATTGTGAGCACCTGAAGCTTTTGTGACTGAGCGCTACCCTTGATATTATGGGCAGTGGGAAATGACGGATATTTTTCAGCCGACCTGCGTATACCTTCTTTCATTTCATGTAAGTGGCCTTATGGCATAAGAGTCCTAATAGAGCAGTGCTGCTCCCGTTTCCCGTTATTACGGCAAGAGGCTAGTGCCGGGGGTAGCCATATCAGTAGCTCATGGTCTAGAGGATCTTCAAAGAAGAGCCCTGTGCGGCGGATGTGTAGAGCTAGGTGTTAGGAAGTGTGGGGCAGATCTATAATAAGTGGTTCATGTCAGCTTCACGATCACTGCGTGTACAATAAGGAGACGGGGCAGCAAACAGTGCATGCACTCCGGAAGGACAAGCGTAATTTCCTGCTGGGGACTGAATTGATTGTGGCGTCCAACGCGCCGAAATTATACACCTGGGCTAGGAGAAGCGCCATAGTGGAGGGCTCCTTGTTAATTTTCTCCACCTTAGGGTATTTAACGTGCGCAGAAGTATCGAAACACTGGCGTTTTCACTTTTCGCCTTCAGCAGAAAAGCAGCCGCAGCGGCATGGGGTAAAACACGCTTGCTTGAGCTGAACAGCAGTACGCCTTACCCACTGAATCGATGTGGCAGGTAGTGCTGGGTGTAAGGACATCCCCCGGATCCTCAGCAGTACCTCCCAGCGCGCAAGACCACCGTGGGACGGAGGTGGTTTGTCAGTGAGTGGCCAATTAGGAAGCAGGCTTACCCGCCGCTATCTGACATGGAAGCATACTCTGCAAATCCAGAGAAATACGGACAGGAAATGGGTATGACTACAAATTAGTGTACATACTATCCACATGCTGGTATTAAGGGGTAACCATATATAGCGACTTTGGCGAGTGACGCGACTAGCGTAACTCTAACCGAGTGACAGTCGACAAGAAGTACTGCAGTTTGGGGTCCTCCGTCGCCGCCTTTTGTCGCATCGCTCATTTCTAGATGCCCACGAGTTCTACGCTCTATGAGTCCTTGAAGCCCCAAAGAGTTTTAGGGTCTCGATATTTGTTACGGAATGGTACAACTGGGGCGGTTTGACGGCAGAAAAGGGTGACATCACATCATCAGACTCACCTGTATAAGAGCGTAGGGCTGGTTTTTGTAGGATGAGTTCATGGTTCAACAAACCGACCAGCGCTGAAGTAGGACCCGTGAAGTTATCGTTCATGCTTATTCGTTTCTGGCGCTTTTTTCCTTGAGGTTGAAAAGGTGTCCGCACGTAAAGGTGTTTACATTACATTCAACCTGTTCAGATTAGCGCGGGAAGTGTAAACCGGCACAAACAAGCAGAAAGAAATTACAGTCACGTGCACCTCTAACGTCTTCGGAGAAAACAAAGCCCTTGTGTGAAGCCCGCATTTGGTTAATGTGGCTTTCTCCGTCGTCCAACGCCTGTACATCCCTTTTCAAAGGGTATGACGAGACAAAGAAACACACACATCTCATCCTGACAATCCGAAGCGCGCCGTTATTCCCACGAGTGTGGTGCGCATGCGCGCTTTCTCGGGGTCAGTTTTGCTTCTTCAACCGGGAACAGACAAGGCGACAAGGAGAAATAAAGCATGTTTATTGCTTACGCCCAGATGCCCGTGTAAGCTGACTGTATCGCCCACATCGGCATGGCTGTAGGACGTCAAGTATGGAGCGTACACGCACCCTTGACGGCGCTCTAAGAGTAAAAAAGAGCGCCTTTGATGTGCCTCCACCGTTATTAAAACGAGGTGAACTCTCGACAGCACCCTAACAGCGGTGCGGTCAGGTACACTCCACGAAGTAATAATGAAGCTTTTAACAAAATCACAAACAACCGACCCGCAGATTTATTTTTTGCTCGTGGCGCTGAGACTTAAGTGCGCTCCTACTTCCGGGACGGTAAAAAGAAATCTTGTCACTTTATTTATAAAAATAGCCTTCCCTGCCATCATCATTATCATCATCATCATTATCATCATCACCACCAGCCTATCTACGTCCAGTGCAGGGCAAAAGACTCTCCCATTATTCTCCAATTACCTCGGTCCTGTGCCAACTGTGACCAATTTATCCCCGCAAACTTCTGGATCTCATCTGCCCATCTAACTTTCTGCCGCCCCCTGCAACGCTTGCCTTCTCTAGGGACCCACTCTGTTACCCTTAATGACCAGCGGTTATCTTGCCTTCGCATTACATGCCCTGCCAACGTCCATATCTTCTTCTTAATTTCTACTAATATGTCTTTAACACCAGTTTTCTCCCTAACCCACTCCGCTCTCTTCTTGTCCCTTAATGTTACACCTATCATTTTCCGCTCCATTGACCTCTGAGTCGTTCTCAATTTAAGTTGAACCCTCTTAGTGAGCCTCAACGTTTCTGCCCCGTAGGGGAGTACTGGTAAGACGCAGCTGTTTATACACTTTCTTCTTTAGGGAGGGACAATGGTAGGCTGCTATTCATTATCTGAGAATGTCTGCCGTATGCACTCCACCCCATTCTGATCCTTCTGATTATCTCTGCCTCATGGTTGGGATCCGGGGTCACAACTTGGCCTAAGTAGATTTATTCTTTTATCACTTCCACTACTTCGCCCCCTATCCCAAACTGTTGTGCTGTCCCGAGGTTATTGATCATTACTCTAGTTTTCTGCATATTAATTTTCAGGCCCACGGTTCTACTCCGTTCGTCTATTGCGGAAAGCATGCTTTGCAATTCGTCCCCCGACTTACTTAGCAAGGCAACGTCATCAGCAAATCTGAGGTTACTGAGGTATTCTCCATTATCCGTTACTCCCACCTGTTCCCAATCCAACGTTCTAAATACTTCTTGTAAGCATGCCGTGAATAACATTGGAGAGATTGTGTCTCCTTGTCTGACGCCCTTCCTTATAAGTATTTTACTGCTCTCCTTATGGAGGATGATGGTAGCTGTGTACCCATTGTAGATGTTCTCTAGTAGTTTTACATAATGCTCATCTACTCCCTGGTTCCGTAATGCCTGAATAACTGCTAGGGTTTCGACCGAGTCGAATACTGTCTCATAATCAAAGAAGGCTATATATAGGGGTTCAGAATACTTAGCGCACTTCTCTATCACCTGATTGATGGTGTGAATATGGTTTATTGTTTAATAACCTCTACCCGAACCCTGCTTGTTCTTTAGGTTGGCTGATATATAAGGTTGCAGAAATTATCTTAGCGATTACCTTGGTAAGTACCTTGCAGACGATTGACAGTAAGCTGATCGGCCTGTAATTTTTGAGGTCCTTCATGTCACCTTTCCCATAGATAACGATGATGTTCGCCTGCTTCCAAGATTCTAGTACGCTTGTGGTAATTAGTCATTGCGTATACAGGTTTGACAGTTCTTCAAGTACATTTTCTCCCCTATCCTTCAAGAAGTCTGCTGTTATCTGATCCTCACCAGGTGCTTTGCCCCCTTTCATTTCTTTCAAAGCCTTTCTTACTTCTTCGGTCATTACTGGTGGGATGTCTATCTCCTCGGAACTACTTTCCCTTTCGGCATTATGCTGGATGTCCCGGCTACTGTACAGATCCTAATAGAACTCCTCGGCCACTGTGACTATGTTATCCCTATTTGTGATGACATACCCTTGATTGTCTTTAATTGCATACATCTGATTTTTCCCCACGCCAAGACGCCTCTTTGACGATTTCAGGCTACCTCCGTTCTTTACAGCGTATTTGATCCTCTCCATATTATACTTCCATATTTCAGCTGTCTTACACTTATTGATTAACCTAGAAAGCTCCGTTATTTCTATGCTGTAAGCTGGGGTGGAGATTGTCATGGTTTGCTGTTTCCTAATTAGATCTTTCGTCTCCTGGGAATGTTTACCAGTATCCTGACAGCCATTGTGCCCCGGCTTCTACTGCACACTTCGTGATAATGCGTGTAAGGTTGTCGCTGGCTTCCTGTGTTGTAAGCTCGGCTTCCTCGGTAAGAGATGAGTATCAGTTCTGCAGCGCGATCCTGAATTCTTCTACTTTATGCCTTACTGTTAGCTCATTAATCGGCTTCTTTCGTACTAGCTTGTTACGGTCCCTCCTCAAATCTAGCTTAATTAGAGATCTTACCATATGATGTGCCTGCCACCAGGCACATTAAATTCAGGCTTTTGTACACCGGAGCTGTGTTAGGCTTTGTTTTCATTAACTGGTTCAGATAAAATCCCCGGGCACTTTAACCTGCTCACGTGGTTTGAAGGTGAAAGCCTTACGAATATCAGACGTATTTACTCCCGCACCCTGTATGTGTCCCTTTCTTCTTTTTGTTTGTGTTATGGCAAGGACAACTCCGATAGGCAGACTGCACGCACTTCACGCTGCAGTTTACCCGCAGTCAGAGGGCACCCGTTCTACGCACGTGCCGCCAACTGTAACGGTGCACGCATCAGACTAATTCTTGCTCCTTTCTCGCACGGTGCCGGGATAATGCACATAGATGCTGCCTTGGTGAAGCGTTCTCGAATCTAACACGAACGCAAATTACTTTCTTTTTACAGAGGTGGCCAGATTTTTGGAAGAAAATTTGTGTTGCTGCCCATGACGACTATGCCTACGGTCGCTTTTCACCTTCGTTGCTTCACTTATTTCGAGATTTTGGCGCATGCTAACGATCCCCAGGTGGTGAAAATTAATCTGAACCCCTCCACTGCGGCGCGCATCAAACACGGGCGTAAAAACGTTAAACCTCATATTCTCAATCTGACTTCGAGTGAACGCTGGTCCTTTTATTAGTGAATACTGAATTTGTGCTTTGATTACTGAATGAATTATAGATGTTTGTGCCATCTGCATGCAAGTGACGATGTATCCATGCTACGAAATGTAAAATATGAGAAGAGCTTCGTTTTGCATGAGTGGTTCGCTGTTCCTACTGGATAGAATATCAATACTGAGACACAACACTCACGTGCATTTGACAAGCCCTTGCGAAGCAGTCACTGAAGACTGCAGCCATTTTCATGATCAAGAAATCGCGCAAAGCAATTTAAAGCAATGTAAACATACAGCAACATATTCATTGCATGAGCATGGGCCTGGCATTAGAAAATGATGGTTAGGGATTTACGTCCTTCTTTTTGAAAAACGCGATAGGTATTCCTGTGTCAATTTCAATGTTTTTCTGTGTACATGGTGTTCACGGTCAAACCTTGTGGAAATAAAATAAAAAGTGCGGATAACGCAACCGCCGCTAGTACTTCTAGTGTACTTGTCTTCCTATAGGAATATGTTTAGGAATAAATGGGGAGTATGAAAGCCAAGCTGTGCACGTCTGCGCCAACAATTATGCCGTAAGGTTTTAACCGCCATACAACTTTCAGTGGATGGGTAGGGGCAACCTAAAGGAAGTTGAATCTATTTAGGTAAGAGAACTTTAGCTGTGGCAATTAGGACAGTAGGTCTGGGGTGCGTGGGGCAGGCATCAGCATCGGCGAGGAGAACTATGCTCCCCAGAAAACACCGGAGAGTGCTCGGGTTACACCCAACACATCTACTACATCCGCTTTCCACCGTCTTCACCGTCTTGACTACATAAAGAGTAGGATATCAACATGATAACAAATGTAGTTTTAAAACTGGCGCGCTGGGTCATGTACGCACACCAGTGTAAACGTGCCAGGGGGCCACAAGAGCACATGGAAAGTACCGACGTTTGAGCTATTAAGATACTGTTACAAATTATATAATGCCTTTCTAAGCGCGTGAGTGTACATTAAAAGCCACAGCGGCTTTCACGTCGGCTTTTCTTCCTTCTATACATCGCGGCAGCCAGCGATGCTGTAGTAGTAGTAGTAAAGTTCAGAGGGGGGAAATGGGAATAGCAGGGAGGGAGGATTAGCACTTCTTGAATATTCAAGGGCCGTAGAGGATCTAATTGTCTATTGAGGATCTAATTGTCCAGTTTGAGGGACCAAATGGGTTGTAGGCCCCGGCTCACACTACTCGAGCCTGACCCCTCTCAAGGGAAAAAGTGCCTAGCGCGGCAAGGAATTGGGGGTCATAAAATGGGGTATTAGCTGGTGAAGAACCATTTCGGAGGGCATTTTCGATAATATATCGATGGTCTGAGAATGCAGTGCAGTGCCAGGTTAAATGGTTTAGGTCCGCGATAGAAGTCGCTGAACAGTGCGGAAAACTTGGGGGTAGTGACGTCCCAGGGTGAATTCATTTGTATATTATGTGAGGAGTGACAGCAGCGTTCGCAAGAGTCTTATTAATGAAAATTTCGGCTGGGCGTGGTAGGGAAGGGACGCCGTGTAGGTAGCCAAGCGGAGTGCTTGATGCTAGGCGGAATCGGCGCGCGTGGCGAGCGTGGTCCAGCTCCAGGTCAAAGGAGGTGGGCGAGACAGCAGCAGGGGATTGGTCATCCAGCGGAGGGGTTACGAGAAGGCTCTTCCTAGCCGCAGAGTGCGCGGTCTGGTTGCCATGTCCCTGCATCATGTGTCCCGGTATCCATGCCAAGCGAGTTTTAGTGCCATTCTGAGCGAGTATGTTGACCATAGCTTGAATCTGGTGGACATTAAGATGGTCAGAGAAAGCCTTGTTGAACTCGTCAATAGCATTTTTGGAGTCAGTGACAATACGAGTGCGGGCAGGTAGTGGAGCAGAGACGTTGCAGGCAAGATGGTCCAGTGAATGGAGAATGCCCCGCAGTTCGGCCTCAGTGGGAGACGGATAAAGTATATGTTTCGTAATGGAACCATCAAATTCGGGTCGTGCTGGACAATGCCACGCGAGGCCTACTCGGTGGTGGTTCAGGCTGGCATCAGTAAAGATGTCAATTTCATCTGGGAGCTTCGCCCCAAGGAGCTATGCTGTCGCTTTTAAAACCACCTCGTTCTGTTCACTGAATTTTAATTACCCAAACTCATAGTGTATCCCTAATGAAAATTTTTATTTCATTCTTACTTGCAGTCAATTGCCCACCAATATGTCAGAGCCAGCAAAAGAGAAGCTACTTTAAATTGCCTTTGAATGCATAATTCGTTTCTGCTTTTTAATACACTTTGAATGTACTTTCGTTAAAATGCTCCTTAATGTATTTCCCTTGTCGTGCCTCCGAATTGCAATAAAATTGTTTTCGAATGCGCCGCCATTGACTAAATATACACCGATTAAAGGGCCCCTGAATATCTTCTGTAGCCCCACATGGACGGATAGTGCGCAGAAGATAGCTTGAAAAAAAGGTTTGATGCGTTTGTATTCTATGAGACTGTATTCTGAAAACTATCTGTTTCTTCTGGTGTTTCGGGTGTGCTGAGACAAGGCGAGGTGCTTTGCCATTGTCTTCTGGCATTGCAACCAAATTTGGGTCCCTAAGAGTAATGGTTGCGGCTACATTACACTCACTTATTATTCCACCAGATATTTCTCACTAGTAAATATGCTAGCTCTTTAGCATCATCTACATCCTCATTACAATCCTGCACGTTTCTGTCACTGGGGGCATTTTGCTCTGTACAAGGTGTCCAAAACCCGCAGATCCGACGAGCATACCTGGAATAAGATTTAGGCAAGCATGCTTGAGCCAAAAGAAAAGTCAGTGCCTTTAGCAGAGCAATTCCTTTAATATAAAGCTGGCCCCACGCCAGCATAGTTCAGAAGCTCTGTTGAACTGTCGCGAGTAACCGCTGAAGCCAAGGCACGTGTACGCTGCAAAAAAAATTGAGTACATCAATAAAGAAATCACAGTGACGAAATTGTTCACATGATTGGTGAGAAACACACCAATGCAAAGCACTTGCGCAGGTGCTTAACCTTTTGTCTCGCTATAGATATTGAAAGAAGCATTGCAACAGCAGCACAACAAAGGCGCGTAAGAGCCGGTCATTGACGTGGGGAAAAACGAATGAATAAATGAAGTATTGAAAAGTATCGACAATAAAACGGCGATATTTCGTGATTCTGGATATTTAATTTGCGTGCCACAGGAGGAACTTAAAAAGTTCATTCAAATGTAATTAAGATCACTCAGAGTTGCAGCTCAGCTCTAGTCATATAGGTTTATCAGATACACAAGCCGGAGCAATTACAAAGACCATTGTTTTGCTGTTATATAGAGTAATGTTATTACAACAAAATGCCCTGTTAGGTTTTATTGGGTTTGGTTACGGTTTTCGCAGCAGGACGCCAAGTCTCGTGTTCATTGCTGAATTTTGGCCCAAGTATGTCACTGGCAGCACTTGCAATGTCGTCTACGACAGATGGAATTGATGGAACAAGAACCGGTGCTAGCAAACTACTTCAGCAATCCATGACAACATTTTCGATCAGCCCGCAGTATACTGAAACCATTTTTTGAACGGTAATAAACTTTCCTTGACAAGGTTTGTAGAGAGTCAATTGTAGCGTCCGTTTCGTATTTTCCTTGTTCGTCCTGTGTTAAAGTTCGCTAGAAGTATGAGTTCACTACTTGTAGAGAGTCGACACGAAAGGATTTACGCAATGCGCTTCTGAACACGATATTGAATGTCTACAGAACAATTAAAAATCTACGAGAAATGTCAGACACTGACGTCTGTGCAAGAACTCTGCAGCCGATTACCTTACCCTACCTTAACGCTTTGCATCAGTAGATGGTGTGACAAGCAGCACTGAGGCACTGTTTCTTTTGTAAACAGAAAACCAGTCTCTGGAAAGCAGAAGCCATGGAAAACACCGTTTGAGTTGACGTTTTAAGAGTGGGAGTACACATGGCTAAGAGGTTCATCCTATTTGAAGGCGGCGGATTACTTTAAATTAGCTGGACGACTTGGACATGTTATGTGCAGAAAGGTCGTACACATGAATATTTTAGAATCCAATGATATCTTGGTTCGTTGGCTGTCGCTTTTTTATGCCAGTGCACTCCAGCAGGAGCAGTGACATTACATGTAACGTGTATACATACACACACACACAAACACATTTTTGCACACCATTCTTTTGGTACATTTGAGATTAAAAGCTACAACAAGATAAAGAAGAGCAGAACACTATTAAGCATCTTATGGTAAGGTGCTGCACTTATTTAAGGAAAGAAATCACCACCTTCATGTCTAGCCAAACGCTCAAAAGAAAGGTATATATGCCGTCATAAGGCTGTTAGCTAGGATAACTATTTAATTTGCAATCATTATAAACCCGGAGGGGTACAAGTTGTAAAGCAAGAACTTAGTAGAAGTGGGGCCGGCTTTGAAGTTATATAGACAAAAACAATAGTACACATGGCTGCCGAGAATAGTTGTTGATCTCATTCTTCTGAGTCTTTCCTGAAAGGTATTGCGCCACTGGCTGTACTTAAACCAATCTATAACCAAGGAAAACTTTCTTAGGTTTTGTGCTTTAGAAATCTTTTAGACTCACCTAGAAGATCCCAATTTCTCTTTTATCTAACTCCGAGTTCGTATGATGGAACGTGGCAGCGCAATAAATGACGAGGGACGCAGAAGAAATTCACAAGATGGGTGCTGGTCAGCGCCCGTCTTGTGAGTTTCTTTTGCGTCCCTCGTCGTTTAATGGGCTGTTACTTTCCATCATGAATACGTACCAACTCGCCCAAGTTTCCATATTGTTCTGAGTTTTTGTGTGCCGTCTCAATTCATATTTTCCGCTGACGACACTGTAGCTGTCATTTCGGAGAACTGGGCGCACGCTGAAATGCTGCGAACTATTGTGCCGCTGTCATCTCCAGAAGAGCTAAACAAACTGGGAGCAGTGCTCCAGAAAGAGTGGCGGTGGCATCAGGTGTAAGCTATGTATAGCGATAGAAGGAATACCCGCAGAATTAAGCTCTTTCTAGCCAGGCAACAATGACGAACAATTTTACATGCGAGAATATTATGCTTAGTCACGAAGAGGTTTCTTCACGAGATCCAGTCAATATACGCTTTACATCTCTGATCAACAAGTTCTGAAAGACAACTATGAAAAAATTTGCTAGCGTTCAGAAGAAACAGCCAATACGGCTGGGCGATTGACTTGTGACCTTTTCTCGGCAACGCAATGTCTTGGTCCCTGAAGCAACTGCCGCGGGTGTTTACTTATAGTACATATACTTGAAAGAGAAAGATTGAAACAAAGCCAGAAATGATTTTCAGATACTGCCAAATTTTAAATTTTCCGATAACTGAGACAACAATTTCTCTACTTTACCTTGGATTACACTCATATACAGGAATCCACCCACAATAGATACATTCATAAACATTATTCGTCGAACGGCCTGAAGGTACACAAGACAAGTAGCGCGAAATAAAAGTTCCGTTTAATGTAAAGTAACATACCAGTTTCTTTGTAAAGTATTCATGTACCCGCCTGCGGAGACAGTGGCTTTATCCGACAGTAAATTTTGTCCCCAAGAGATTAATTTTAAGTATTCATTTTACAATCTAGATATAGGTATTCTAATTTCTAGTCATTTTTACTACAACTACTGGTTCTCTGTTATTCTCCTTTCAGATAAGACAAGTGGAATTAAAAACCCCGCCATCTCCACGAAGTGAACGATGATGAGAGGGGCGAAGATAAAATGCTTATCGGTAACACAGTGAAACATTTGCCCGCACATCATATAAAGACTCTACACGTCAATCTTACCACTGCTCCGTTGACAAGCACGTCGATGACGTTGATGTTTGTGGTGATTATGTAGGGTTTGTTTGGGACGACGAGAATCTCCATGGGTAAGTTGGCGAATTCGGTGTGTTACATTTTAGCCACCTGGGCCGTCGCCTTCTGCAAACTGTCTTGTGTCGCGTACCCCCGGTACGTTTCTTGAGCTCGCAGGCGACGAACGACAACCTCTTCTTCTTCCAACGACGGCTTCTCTGTCGCCAGCACCAGCCAGTCTGCCTGAACTTGGGTGCCGGGTGAAGGAAATAATTTTATTTATGACCGGACAAAATCCGTTGACGGGTTCACATATACAGGCGTCGTCGCTACATGAACTATAAATGAATCACTCGCACCGCTGAGGAAACAGCGGCACCTAAGACTGTAGGATAGTTTTCAAGGTTATGCTGTGACGTGTGTGTGCGCGTGCGCGTGCGTGTGCGTGTGCGTGTGCGTGTGCGCGTGCGTGTGCGTGTGCGCGTGCGTGCGCGTGCGCGTGTGCGTGTGCGTGTGCGTGTGCGTGTGCGTGTGCGTGTGCGTGCGCGTGCGCGTGCGCGTGTGCGTGTGTGTGTGTGTGTGTGTGTGTGTGTGTGACGACGCCACAGCATAACCTTGAAAACTGTCCTACAGTCCTACGTGCCGCTGTTTACTCAGCGGTGCGAGTGATTCATTTATAGTTCATGTAGCGACGACGCCTGTATCTGTGAACCCGTCAATGGATCCGGTACACACACACAGCTCGCACACACACACACACACACACACACACACACACACACACACACACACACACACACACACACACACACACACACACACACACACAAGCATGCGTGTGCATGCACACACACGTACACGTGCTCATACACCCCTGAAAACATAAAATGTGAGCCCTTTGGTTCAATTGTAATTTCACTTTTCTTAAAAGTTGACTATTTCTCTGCGTGTACTTTGGGAAACAGGAATGCATAAAGTACTTGTTTTTTCTTAAGTCTATAGGAAGTGAAATTCCGTCGAATTATTCTGTGGTTCACAGCTCTCTAATAAGGCCAGAGCATTCTCGCCTTTCAGCATACTACAGCATACACGCAACAAACAAATACATTCCTTTCGGCGAGGCACACCGGTATGAACCCTGCAGATTTTCGGGCAATTTCCTCCAACACCGGTAGCACACACTACGGCCTCACTTCAAAGAGGAATATTTACATCACACCATTTATGCCGCGTACTTCACATCATTCAGGAACGTGGGTCGAATGCCGCGCTGTCCCTCTCGACTATCAACAACGTGTAACGAAACTTAGTTTAAATCAACGCTTAATGCTTCTTCTGACATACCTTGCGTAGAGAGTTGGACTTTGTTAAACAATACACACCATCTGATAATTGGCATATGAATTCCAACCAAGCAGTCGGATATGCGCGTGCCGTCATCGTGGTGCGGCGGCATTGCACTGATTCAGCATTCCGATAATGCCGCGACATTGCTTTACTGACGCGATCATCGAATGACGAAGCTAGGGCATTGCTTATATCAGGCAATCAAGTTGCTCTGCTTCTGTTTAATTCTGTCAGATTCTGTGTAATTTGGTTCTATTGCATCTGGATGGCTCCATTCCTGGTGGACGTCACTTGTCCATTAGTAGAAATTACCCTGTCTTGGGGGCTTCAATGAATTATGACCCTGAACACTTGACCCTCAATTGGACTTGTCGCGCTATAAACGGCTAGTCTTCCCGTTAGCTCACTTCGCAGATAAACTGTCCTAGATTAACCGTGGTCTCGGGTTGAAATCCTAGACAAATACATATTTCTCGTACATTGATGTTGCTTTAAAAGATGGGTAGCATTCTATTCTACTACTCTGCCAGAAGGGCTGAATTAAATGTGGACGTCAAATTTTCTATTCACAGATGCCTAGTCCACCTTGGGGCTTCTCCTAGAATCTTGTAGTCAAGCGTCTGTCCCTCACTCCGAGATGTCGGTTCATCTGCTGTCGCGCCCCAGTCACTTGCTTTTGTCGGTACAGCGTCAGTTCCCTCGCCACAGATTCGAATACTCGATCAGGTAGAATTTTTCAGAAACTGCGAAGTTGCTCTGAAATTTGTGTAGCCTTCGATCGAAGCTTAATGTCTGTATTTATATTATTTGTCAGTATTTTTTTCTGGAATAACCATTTGACCCGAGGAAAAGGCTTGCGCTCGCACAGGGGGCATTCCACAATAGCAACATTTGACAAGTGCGAACCAACCCATTTAAAGCAGCTTTGTTAGAAAATCTTGTGCACAGGTTCTACCCAGAGCATAGCACGCGGTCAATACGCTCAATACCTGGCAACGAAAAAAAATTTAAGGGAAGAAGCCGGCTGCAAAGAAGGCATCTGTGAGCCAGTTATTTTCCCCTCCTTGGTTATGTGACAGATTGAATTATCGTAACGAATAACACAAGTACCTTCGATGCAAAGAAATAAAATTTTAACAGAATTAAAATTATCTCGTAGCTGGCAACCAAATCGCCTTGCATTAATATTTTAATCTGAAATAAAATCGTCATGAAACAATAAATATAAATAAGCATATTGTTGGATGTTTTGCGTATTTATTTAAATGCAGTTTCACGCGAAGGTAACAGATAATGTCTTGTTGAGCCTTTGCATAGCCTTCGTTCTACACCGTGATTACAAAAGAAAATTGTTTGTTCAATGATTACGCGCTAGCGGAAAGCAAAACGTTGTGGCGCAGACTGTTTGCGAAAATGATAAAACTACTAAGAATAATTAATTTATACATTGGGCTCAGTAGCGCTTCTATGTGAATATTTCCATTCGAATGGATTTTTTTCATCATGTGTTTATACTGTATAGCAAGAACTCACTACTGGTCGTCACCGGGACGAAGACCTGTCCCAAGTCCCCAGAGGAACAGAGAAATTAATACGTTATCAGCAACTTACAATAAATTGGTTTGTCGGCTGGATGCCTTCAAGATAGAGCAATAAATAAAAAAAATGTGCACTATCCCCCAAATAAGAACCTAATTGCCCGCCACCTGATGTCTGGGGATCGGGGCGAACATTACTTTTAAATTACGCTCAATTGAAAGTCCAATTCTAGAACTTTCGCAAGTATTTTGATGGGTACTAGCAATTATACTGACGAGGCCGGGAGAAAATGTTCTTGGGGCTGCTGTGTTCACACTTATTTTAATAACAACATTGATATTTAGTTGATCGCGCAACCAAAAACACAATGACGAAGTGAAAAAACACAAGACCCATAATGGCGTTTATTTGATGTTTTCCTTGAAATTTCAAAACAAAGGTTTTCGCTTATTATCGCAGAAGATTGCTTTTCGTAATTGAGCCCCCTTATGTTCTTGTCTTCCTTGTGTCGGTTTTGATGTGTGTCTTCAAAACGAACTTTCTTTTACAATTCGTGTTGGTGTTTCATTTCTTGTATTTGTTTCCTACGGTACTCATCCAGTCCACGTTTTTTAAATATTTTTGTGCTTGAAAGTGCTGAACCAATTTAACTAAGCTTAAACTCTTACTGAACGATGCATATATTGTTGCTAATTTGAAACATTTTTTAAGGTTTACTACCGGACAGGGGCGCCAAACAAGAATTCTCATCTCAGTGATTTATGCGCGAAGTTTTTGGCTTCTATAACGGTTCAGAATAGAGGAAATTCTGGCGAGAATTATTCCTACTTGAGAGTACCAAAGAAGTCTTTTTAGGTTAAATTTAGGGCCAGAAAAGATTTCCACGACATCTGCTCGTCAGGAGCTTGCTGTCTGTCAGTTTCTTGAGTTTAAAGCATATTGGTGTTCAAGCAAGTCGGCGATAAAGGTTTGAGTGTAAAGGCATGATTGTACCATTGCTGATCTTTGTGCGGCGAACTCACAGTTGATATTGAAAGCAATAAATATTGATACAAGCACTGAAAACTGCGTTGATTTATTTGCTTCACAAAACAATATCGGTGATATTGATTGATTGATTGATTGTGGGGCTTAACGCGCCGACGCAACGCAGGCGATGAGGCGCGCCGTAGTGGAGGGCTCCGGATTAATTTTGACCACCTGGGGATCTTTATCGTGCGCCGAAATCTCGTACACACGGGCGTTTTTGCTTTTCGCCTCCATCACAAAAGCGGCCGCCGCGGCCGGGAATCGAACCCGCGACCTCGTGCTCAGCAGCGCAACGCCTTAGCCACTGAGCCACCGCGGCGGGTAATATCGGTGATATCCCGAATAATATAGATGTAGCTTATTATTTGTGTGCGAAGTGGTCTTTGTTTTAGAAACAAACTTTACTATTCCCGGAGGGGAGTACAGGTATTTCTAGTCATCTCCGACTGCCTGCCTGAAGTTTTCGGCCATGCGGAGCAGTCCTTTCTAAGAAAGCTTCATGTTTATTATAGGGCAAACATTTTCAAAAGGATTGAGGACTGTTCCCCGCTGAGGTCAACGAACCGTTGCAGTGCGCGGTCTGGTAGCGAAGCACTTACTGCTCGTGATGTGTGGAGAGAGCTTCGGTCCTGTGGAAAGGTAAAACGAACGTCTAGAAACGGGTCGTCCCGAATGAAGTAAACTAGGGTTGCCCTTATTATATCACTGTGCTCTGAGGCACTGTAGGACCCTCATTTTCGGACGAGGGGCCATATGGCGTAACAAGTTGCCGCAGAGGCAATTGGAGAGAACGCACTGTGTGTAGGCTCGCTTGTACCTCAAAATAAACTAAAGCAAAATCGTATTGTAAAAACAGCAATACACGCAGCAACCTTTGTCATGTGTTCACTAAAAATACAACGAGCGTGTATGAACTAAACAGATTAAAGGGGATTCCTCAGTATTGGTAGTTGCTGTCATTTAAAAATTTATGTCGATATCGTTTCAGGTGATGCGTTTACAGACAATTACTGTTAACTTTTTGTAGAGCTTGTCTGCAACGTCACTGCCGCGTACAAGTACAG